>NC_143012.1:50136439-50288626 GCF_055824585.1 Amblyomma mixtum
ATCTATAATTCCTTGTACCCGGTTTTGACTTCGTAATTCTGCCTTTTGTTTCTTCCTTTTTGACTTTTTTGCATATGAATACACCGAGCGCCTGTTCAGGCCCCTCTGATCATACGACGTGATTCGCCAAGTTCCAGCCCACTCTGACTTCCTCTCTTGGGAGCCTAATTGACTGCTGACTCGGTGGATGAACATTCGTACCCGGATCGTACCCAGATTCGCACCCGGAAGAAGGCGATTGCATTTAGAAGAAAGGAAGAAAAAGACAGCGCAGAACGAATTTCGCCTGGGGGACCGGTTGACCTTATCGAACTCCAAACGAGCGTGGAAAAGAGTTCGTCTCGCAAAAGTGCACTTTTTCTTCCAATTGAATTGCCTCGAGGGTTTCACTCAACTTCCTGCTGAAGAAGTGAGGTGTCAAACATGGCCCTCCCGAAGTCCTAAAGAATTATACGCATTCAAAGTCACTCTAAAGAGAAGTAGACGTAATCATGCAAAACTGGGAGCACGGGCCGCGCAGCCTTAATGAAAGGATGAAGGGTTCCGAAGGGAGGTTGGGCGATGGAGACGTTAATGTGGGCCAGAACTTAAAAGCGAAGGTCTAACAAGAAGCTGAAAGGAGCAAGAAGGAGACGGGAGGGCAGAAGAGAGACTTCCGGAATTCAAGTGGAGCCGGACTACTGTCGGATTCGTCGCACGCTGAGCAGCTTTTGAATTCGTCGGGAGCCCAATGCCTTATGCAAGGCATTATTCAATCAACCACGCATAGAGTGAAATGTGAGAGAACTTCACTTATCCATAGCTTCATGATGCCGATGGGTTTTAAATGCGGTATAAATGGAAAGAAATTCTATGACATAGAATTTGAACCGAACGAAAAAGGTGGGGATAAGGTGTTCAGGAATGAGTAGCCGTGGCCGAGACAATGCTCTTTCATTTTCTGTTTTTGCCATGCGGTATCCTTCGCACCTCTAAAGAAAAAGAAAGCAACCAGTTCAGTTCATTATTTTGTTCTTTTTGGACAGTCCCTTGAATGGCAAGTTGCCTCGTGTATGTCCTGATGTTTGAAAGTAGTCTAATTTTTAATTTCTATGTCTACGCTGCTATATCGAGGTCTTAGCGCTTAAAAGAAGCAACATATTCTTTCTTTACGATTATGATGGTTCTTCTATTTTTATGTCATGTTAATACAATAGGCGTCAACATTACAAACAAAAGCAATCATCACGGAAATGACCATTATGGCTTAAGATATCAAGAGCCAGTTATATATAGCAGCATTCTGACCTCCACGAGCAAATTCGTAAGCCTGGTATCATTATGTTAATGACTCTCCTTCAGCTGCCGAGAATCGTTTGTGCATTTCGCAAAACGGTAACTATCTTCTTATAGCTTGCAGCGCAGGGTGTGAGTAAAATTTTCCGTGGTAGCAATACGCGCTCTCTTACACAACTTTTATAATTGCAGTACTCCACGTAGTGTACTCTTAATTCACCAACTACATCCACTCGAGCGAGAAGTTTGGTCTTTAGCTTCACAGTCAATTTGGGAACGCAGGAATAGGCGGCTAGTCTTCCCTGTAACGTGCATGTGTACTCTAGAGCATGGTAATGTTTCGACGGCTCTTATTAAACTTTAGATGAGGCCCTAACTGGATCATACACCGCTGCCGTAACCGGATGTAATTGTGAGCACAACATTACGAGTATATAACGATGGTTCAACTAACCTAACATTAACATTTGCAGTCGGAAGAGACTGTCATATAAGCAGACACCTTTCAGCATAAAAATCGGCCCTGTGGCAGATGCTAATATGTAATTTCATTCATAACCGGTGTCGTCAGAGTCAGTGATTACACTCCATCACCAAATTTAATTTTACTACATGAAGAGACATCAGGAAGGGTTTTAGTGCACAAGAAAATTGTTCTAAAATAATCTCAGTTTCTCTTTCTCCTCCACATTTCCGGAGTATGATTTTCATTTTAAAGTTTCCTCTTATAAATCTTGCCTGTACGTTCAAAATGCAAGGTTTTAATATATGCCTTTTTTTTTTAACCTTCCTGAGTTTTAGTACCACGAGCCGGCAGATCCGTGCCCGAGGTCCAAATGAATTCGCCCAAACTTGAGGGCAGAAGATTGCGATTTTGAGAGCGTCCACGCAGTTCGGCCCCATCTCTTCCAACGTGCATCCGAGGTTGTCCTTCCTTCTTGTTCAAGACTACATATCATGTAACGCTAATGCTCGCCACCTCAGCAGCTGACCCTAGTTGATACGACGCGTGGTCCCTTCAGTACGAAACCGATTCATGCGAGACTAATTTTCGGCGCTGCCGAATATGCCCGAGGCTATCAAGGTCAACTCACTATGAATGCCCCTAACATTGTTTTCTTTTTGGTATTATGGGGTTTAACACCCTAAAGCGACTCATGCTATAAGAGACGCCCTCTCCGGATAATTGCTATCACATCGGGTTCTTTAACTTGCACTGGCATGGCACAGTACACGGACCTCCAGCATTTTGCTTCCGCCACGAGCGGGATTGAATCCGAGCCAGTTACCTCGCGTAGGTCCTGATGTTTGAAAGCATGATGTTGCGAATACGACCGCCGCGGCCGGGATTTTAATCCGCGTCTTTCGGGCTAGCAGCCAAGCACCATAACCATTCCGCCACTGTGGCGGCTCCGCTTTACCTTCTGGAGCCGCGATTAGCGAGTTTGATTTCTGTGTTCCCTGCGAAAAAAGATAGCACCCATGCAGTCTACTTCGAACTTTAAGTGACCAAAAGGAAATGATGCCATGATTAGCGGTGTCTACATGTAGTTGAAAAATAAATAAAAATTGAGGTGGAATCCTACCAATTTTAACTGCTTCATTGTTGCACTGTGTCCTCTCTCACATTCAGAGACATTATCTGAAAGGTCATGCGTTAGACATATCAAGCCCCCCTTTAACCAACTCGGACGAACTTACTTGCGCTGGATAAACCTGTTGTCGACTGTCGAAACAAGCAATCAAGAAAAGAAAAATTGGCTGCGTTGTCAAGGGTTAGCTGGTCTGACTCGCATCCCAAAGGGTAGGGGTTCCATTCAATATCAATTACCTGAATTTTCTTCTCAGAGCAATTCAATTTCTTTCTCTACTTACATGATTTAACACCGTTTGATTCCTGTTGCAATTCCTAATCAGCCTTTTTAAATGTTTTAATGACTTTTCAAGTCGGCCGCTTGACAAGTAACGTTGCCGCCTAATCGACCAATCCGAAGTTTTTCGTCGAAGCGCCAACAGACTACGCCAGGTTTTCCACTGAACCGGACTCAACGCTATTGCGTGAAAAGTGGGCCCCTGTGTACTTGCAGGGCTATGTGGTTTTATGCCAGTGTTCTTTTTCACGAGAATATTGTAACGTGGCGGCCAGCCGAAGAATGAGGCGTGGTGAACGATGAATACGAGATGATTTAATGGCCGCTGGCCTAGCGCGAGCGCTCCGTCCCGCGCCACTGCCAGCTTCGTCTTCCTCGTGACATTACCCCGGGGCCCCCGAGTGATCGTCCCGATCGTGAACTGAGGAAGACGTGGACGAAGGGATGCGTGATTCAGCGATGGTGTTCATTGCAGAAAAGAAGTGGCAAGATGATGAAGTGCTGGCCGCCACAGTGGATGAGATGATAGAAGGATGAGCCCCGGTCCACGAAGCATCCGGGCCGGAGGGTGCCAGGAGCTGAAGGCCGAGGTCCGTGGACGCACCGGACGGCAGGGGCAGGGGGGCGGTGTCTTCATGTATGGGTCTTGGGTCGGTCGGGTCTCGGTTCGGTGGGGTCTCAGGTCGGTGGGGTCTTGGGTCGTCGTGTCGTGTGGTCCGGGCGGGGGACGGGGCTGGGGTGAGCGGTGAG
The DNA here is from genome assembly GCF_055824585.1 of Amblyomma mixtum. Taxonomy (NCBI): domain Eukaryota; kingdom Metazoa; phylum Arthropoda; class Arachnida; order Ixodida; family Ixodidae; genus Amblyomma; species Amblyomma mixtum. Next base: position 50,140,336 of record NC_143012.1, read on the forward strand.
GTCGGTTCAGGTCGGGCGGGCTGGGGCATGGCCGGGCGGCGCGGACCAGGTACTCACCACGTCCACGGCAGGCGCAGCACACCGAAGCTCCGGGCCCAGGATGGCGATGAAGGGACCCCAGCACCTCACACCAAATGTAACGTGGCGGCCAGCCGAAGAATGAGGCGTGGTGAACGATGAATACGAGATGATTTAATGGCCGCTGGCCTAGCGCGAGCGCTCCGTCCCGCGCCACTGCCAGCTTCGTCTTCCTCGTGACAATATGCATGTTTCATGAGAATATGCAGTGGAACGCACATACTGACCTCGCTCACTCCAAACTATCCCGAATAGTTGGTATTCTTGCACATTTTCGTAACTTTCTTCCTAAGCACATTAAATTACTTTTGTATAACTCCCTTTTCACATCCACATTATCGTATTGCTACTTGATATGGGGCACACCAACGTACACAAACTTTTCCAAAATCTATCGACTGCAGAAAAAAGCTGTAAGAATTATTTCAAATGAACCCAATGACGCCCACACAAAACCTCTTTTTGATGACCTTAGATTACAACCATGACCAAACCTGTTCAATGCACATCTGTTAAAACGTCATCATGCCTTTCATCTAAATAATGACCCTTTCCTTGAAAACCTTGCGACCCTGTCTCCGTTTGCGAAAGCATATAGCACACGAAGCAGTCAGACATGGAAGATTCCTCACACCCGTACTAACTATGGCCGCCAAATGCTGATGTACACACTACCACATGCTCTTGACTCTTCTGATAACACCTCCAAGTCACCTCCAAGACATTAACACTTACAATTGTGAACCCGCAATGTTAGCCCTATCACTTAACATGTTTTTATGATTATGTAAAGCCGTCGCCATATATATATTGCTTTTCTTTATATCGCTATCACTTTTTGTCCACTGCTGTATTGCTTTGTGAACGGGGTGTTAGCCTTTGTCAAGCCGTTACAGGCTTTTTGCTAGCACCCCGTTGCATCACGAGTTCTGTAACATCATTGTTGATGCTAAATAAATTTGAATTTGAATTTGAATTTGAAATTTTCTGTGATATCCAATGCAAAACATCCCGGCCGTTCTTTTTTTCGTCTTGCGTACGATTAGGTGCCTTAGTGAACGTCATATGTAAATTCTACTCCGACGCAGACGCAAAGGAATGAGTCGGGGTGGAGTAAAGTTGATGATGTAAAATCTAGCGCAAAAGAAACACGAAAGACATACAGGATGACGGAGACAGGCGCAGTTTATGTGAAGGAAAGGGCTAAGGATCGACAAGTAGAATTCTTCAAGGCTTGTGCATGATTTTTTCTTGCTTCTCACATCTTTATTTGAGAAGTTGCAGCTGCCAGAGGCCGGTGACGATAGTGCTAGTAAGGTCATTCGAGCACAAATGGGAAAGTAGCATGGTGGGGCTGTTTATGCTAGAGACACGAGATGAGTATTTCCTTTTCTGTATACTGGAGCTATTTCAGGGCTATAGCAGCGGTGAGTACAAATGTAGATGCGTCTGTAACCAACATGGAAACGCCAAAAATATGAACAAGCGACAAAAAATAACACACACTCTTACAAATCACGTGGTCATTGTCATTCATATAGTGCGCTGTATAGCTTCAGTACTGACTTGAAACTGAATCAGTGGAAGTGCACGGCTGCTACCAAAAGTCGAGTTTCAACTATTTATCGTTTTCAAAAAAAAACTGTATTTAATTCTATTACTATGGGCGTAAAAAGGTGCGGTGTATACCGAATAGTAGCTTCTAGATGAAGTTGAGTGAGCGAACGTTAGATAAGTTTTCTTTGAGAGGCGGTAGTGAGGATTGAGAATAAAATTTCAATACTTTAGAGAATCAAATCAATGCGGTGCAGATCTTAACGCGGCGTTGAATTCAGAAATAGATGTGCGGAAGACAGAGAAATCACGCTCGAATCACCGCGAAACGAAAGAGACTTCTTCCATGTGCACTGCCTTAATTTCATTAATCTTGGATTGTGATTTCAGGCTGCAGACAAAGGACGCATATTCAAGAACAGCGTGGTCTAGAGGCAATAGCGTCGGATGTTTAGCTTATTTTGGAGCCTTAGAGAGCGTACGACGCATACAGGCATGTTTCTTCATTGTTTTACCCCATGTGAAATACGCGTATGGTTCGTAAAAGTGGCTGCAAGATCGGTTAATTTATAAAGCACAATTATAAAAGAACCAATGAAAAATAAGTATACCGTGCAAGGGGACAGTTTTTCTTTGTTTTACGCGATTAATGAGCGGCTCATGACTCGGAGCTGTAGCGCCATGCGCACGGTAGCTCGTGGAAAAGAAAGCGAATTGGAAGGATTTCATTTTCGAGACGGTATTGGGCAAAGCTTCTTGATAACCATTTCCCGCAAGGCCGGCATTGATTCTTCTTATCTTTTCACCAAAGCAGGCATCTGCTTCTCCTGCGCCTAGAACTACACACTCTGGCGCATTCGTTACGTCCAACGCCAACACTACGCCTCTATGTAGCAAGTTCTTTGCAGCGCAGGGGATTTGGTTGCTTGGGATTGGACAGTAATTCAGAGAGATCAGGCAGAGATCCGGCACCCGGCATGGTGTGATTGAAGTTACGCAACCTCAGAAGGGATTAATCAGTTCACTGCGGCTTGTTTTCGTTACGGAAGTGTTAGAAGCGCCCGCTAGGAGTTACGAGGATGAGCTGCAGCGTTCTTTTTGTTCTTGTTCCTGTCCTTGTTCCTGTCTTTGTTCCATACAAAGGAAGTGTTGAACATTGATCGTGGTTGCATTCTTTTGCGGTTTACTGGCTACATCTGAAGCAATACACACTGTGGTATCCCTAGGAGACAGTAGCGGGTAGCATCCGAGACTGCGAGAGAAAAAGAATGCTTAGTTGATCCTCGCAAAATTATTTCCGGAATGCATCTGGGCTGCTACCTCATGTCCTTAAGTTTAGGCAGTTCTCAGCAGTGCCATGACAAGGAATGGCATTGTCGTCGTTCAGTTTTATTGAAAGATACCAAACAATTTTTCAGAAAGGCATTTTTCGACGGGAAATGCTTAATGAACGCGATTTTTTCGTACATTGTAAGATTTTGCTCTAACGATCAATATATATCCGCAGATCTCCCCTCAGGATGCTTGCATGTTTTTGCAACTCAGGTTTTTTGTATCGTAAAAAAACTGTTCCTAATTGGGCTCCTGTGGCACTTTAAACATCTCGATGCGACGATGGACAAACTTGCAATGAAGAATTTTCACACGCATCGCTAGAATGAACCATACGTTCAATATTTGCTTTACAGCACATTGCAATTAAAATTGGAGCCCAAGAACCCGGAATGGGGCGCTTTTTTTGGGAACATAAGCTCCCCGAAGGGCAAGCACCGAACAACATTGTTTACGACTGTTTTTTCCTGTTGGTTTTCAGCAGCATTTTGCCAAAATACGAGTACTTAATTGATTTCTTTTCTACCGTGACCATCGCATTTATATCTTCACCGCTAACCACGACAAACTATTGGAATCAGTTGCTATTCTTCCTCCATTACCGCGAGGCATTTTGAACCAAGAAGCTCTCCCACGAGGAGTGCGAGCCTTGCCTTCATGTTTCGGTATCCCGCACACTGCAGCCAGCTCCTGTATACTGCCTACATTCTACTGCTGTTGGTGTCGCTCTTAATGTACTTTTAATAAGTGGACGTTGTGCGGAGACAGCCTGGTGTCATATATGTCAGGATGCTTCCAGTTTCAAAGAGCTTTAAAACAAAGCAAAACACTCACCTCTGACTCTTACGTCACCATGAAAACGCAAAACACAAAGCCGGGCGTAAGAGTGATGACGAAATTAGGAAGAAGCATTTTTAGCACTACCTTTTCTGTCTATTGTCTCTTGGGTCTCCAGGTAAAATTTGACAATAAAGAAAGAACCAGGGAGTAAAAAACAATGAAACTTTGAGGTCGTTAAATCTACGAAGTCGTTTGAGTTTTCTGTTCGGACAACAAAAGTGTCTCTGATGTCCAGAGTGTTTTACTACGCAGATTCTTTGTAAGGACACATTTATTCCGTCAATCACTAAATATAAAGCGTGGCCCGTGGTAAACCTAAAATTTCTTGAAAGCGGCAACACGGGTTGTGTTGGCACTCGTATGTCTGGGTCGGCATCGAGTCGGTGTCTTCGACAAGAGCTTCAGGTTATCGCTCCTCTTCTTGCAGTTTCGACTTTCTCGACAGCATTTTCTTTTGCCCGTGTTTTGTCAGGAAAAATCACCTAATACTTTCATATCCTTTATAGATACAAAAAAATCGTCCGTCTGAACGCAGCTGATATACCACTTTTTAGTTCTTGGTATGGGGAGGATCACACTGAGAGTGGTTGTTTGAGATGATACACTAACCCGGGGCCTCTAAATGCTTACTCCAATCTGCAATTCTTTACAAAGAGCGCGAAAAGCCTCAGTCCCGGCGTTTTGGAAGGTTGATATCTTCTGTACATAGAAGAACTGCACAAGCAACTTCGCAGCGCTCGCTCAGTGCTCCTAAAATGTAATTTGTAGATATTGTTTCTCGCTTATTCAATCTCATCGCTATCTGCCTTACCACTTGCGGCTAACCGTTATGTATACCCGTCGTGGTTTCGATATTCGGCTCGTATTTTGCATCGATTCATTTTCCGATTCACTCTCGTTTTCCTCCTCATTGCCATTCTTGGTAACAAAGTCGACGTTGACAGCCATCAATCCATACCTTCCGCCAACCCTGCCATCAGCGATCACTGTACCGAAAGGGAGCAATAAATCGAATAAAGAAACGGGACAAACTACAATCCCTGGATGTAGACGACGGCTAAACATCTCTTTTTTCTCACATACTCTCATCGATAGCGTGTGCTTGCGCCAGCCGTTTTGCAAAACTTATCGCACACAGATGACGTCCGGAGTAATTGAGCACATGAGAGCGGAAGTAAGCAGACACTGCGCAGGTGGAAAGGTGACTTGCCATACCTTGCTGCGTACGCACCAGAGCGGTAAAACCTGTGCTCACCTTTGATCCCGCACATCTAAATTCGTGCTTTCCTTTTTGCTTTCGTATCGCATCATAGCTGGACCTGCTATCCAGGCGCCATATCTTTCTGACTTGCGACTTCCCAGTTCACTGGTAAGCGACACGTGGCAGGTTGTGCAAAGGTGCATCGACACGGCGTAGCTGGTTCTTCGGCAGCTGCCGGCAGGTAATTAGCACAGTTCATTAGTAGCCCCGCCGCGGTGGTTGAGTGGTTAGGGCGCTCGACTGCTGGCCCGAAAGACGCTGGTTCGATCCCGGCCGCGGCGGCCGAATTTTGATGGAGGCGAAATTCTAGAGGCCCGTGTACTGTGCGATGTCAGTGCACGTTAAAGAACCCCAGGTGGTCGAAATTTCCGGAGACCTTCACTACGGCGTCCCTCATAGCCTAAGTTGCTTTGGGACGTTAAACCCCAATAAACCAAAACAGTTCATTAGCGACGGCGGCCGAAGTCATTCAGTGGTCACGTATTCTTTTCAGCGCGGTGCACATCTCGAAGATAGACTAACCAGCCTTCAGGTTCCAGACACATCTATCGAGTATCCTTTAGAAACGCCGCAGAGAGCAGCTACTTGCACTCTGCGGAATAACTGCGAGGTGGAGCGAGAGCCTTTTTCGTTGCTTTACGGAGCAAAGAGACAAGTGCTTTTCAGAGCCAGGGCGATTGAGAGAGACGAGCTATGAAGAAAAGCTGACTTCCATGATGGACACTCGAAAACAATGAGACGGCCTGAATAAAACTCAGAAAAGAAATTTGGGGATGTGCCCACCTTTTACAATTAATTAATTATTTCATATTACTTGCATTCCTACAAATGCACTATACACGTTCAGACATTCATAAGCCAGAAGCAGGTTTGAAGGGCAGTGCGCGAATAAAGAGAGCATCAGTTCAGCAGTCTAGGTCAAATATTATCACATTGACAATGCACATTCACAGGAGTATAAATGTTACAAATCGAAGCCCACGGTGAAAAGCCAAAACAAGACTTAAGGCCGTTATTTACGTAGTGATGAAGTGAATCCCACGTACTGTATGTGCTCGAGTAACAGATATTGAGCCAAGATACTTTTACAATTGCAACTGAAAAAAAGTAAATTCTAAATAGGACATAATAATGTTAGAAGTATAAGAGTTGAGCATCAAACAGAAATGACACATGCATCATAAATCTTCGCTATACGCACGTCTAATATCATGCGTTTTCACAACTGCGACACTTGAACCACATTGCGGCTAGCGAACTCCCTACATGCTCGGATTGTGTTAAAGCAGAATCTGCGGTTTGTATAGGGCAATGCTGCCGACGGCGAAGCTTATGCAGTGTAACACTAGTGAATGTATGACAAAACTTTCCGTTTTATTTAATGACATCATCAGCCCCGAGGATACATTCTTTTCTTTGATATTTACTGGTTGTTTACTTCAAATCTACCGCTTTTTAATAAAACAGTAAGCCGCATAATCCATTTAGCTGCACTCCTCAACAACGTTGGTAACGCCTAGGGTTTTTCTGGCTTCGCAATTTCGACTATTTCGAAAACGAATACACAGTGAACGCGCCAAGAAGTGGAAAGCAGAAAGATAGCAGTAGTTGTGATTGGAGGAATAGAAGATGTAAAGCAAGCATGCTTCCAAATTTATTACGTGGTACAGTGCTGTGCAAACCGTAGTGATATGGACTATCTTTGAGGGCTCCAATTATAGGCATTATATCTTGCAAGTTTTCCTTTATTTTCTATTTGAGGTTTCTTGATAAGGCCACCCTCATAACAAATGTTCTCGCTTTTCCGTTTTTACTTTCTTATCACGCCAATTTTATGCGCATCAAAAATGACAACTAAGACAGAGCTATGAATTCATGAAAAGACGGAAAGGCACGGCAGGTTAAAACAATGAATGTATTTAAGTATATTTCCTCGCTTTGTCTGTTTTATTATTTGCTGCATTTTCCATCGACTGTGGCGCATTGCTAGGAAACAATTTGCACACGTTCGAGCTGAAAAAAATGGCTTCAATTTGCCTTATAGCTCCAAAAGTTTGACAATTTTGAAGAAATCTTAAATGACATACAATGGTCGCCTTGTTGTGTAAGGTTTCACGGCATTTTCCCTCTTGTTCTCGTGGTGTTGCGACCGTCGAGGGCAAGGCGCACACATAAGCTCTCCGAGTTCAAAGAAAGCTTGCACCAGTTCACGGCGACGCTACAACGGGTACGATCACTCGTCATGCCTTCGCAACACATCTTAGTGGTTCCAGCTGTCGAATTAGCTGATACCACGCGTGCGTGAGTATGCACTCGTTCTGTACGAGTCATTTTGTGGCGCTTCAGACAAGCAGAAAAAGGAGAAGAGGGAGATATTTAATGAATACAGGAGAGGTCCGTCTACAAAAGCACAAGAAAGGAGCATTGCAACTAGCTTAATCAAGGAAGGGAATGGCATGAAGACGAAGTAGAAAGTTGGGAGAACGGAAGATCCACAAGCAAGAAATAGACAGCATTTGAGAGACTTCGACACTCTAGTTCCTTCGAAAGGATTGTAATCTGTTAAGGACACAATAAGCAAGTTCACTGGCAATAGAAACCGTCTTCTCCGCGATTTCCTATTACAAGGTCCTGCGTTCTGAAATTGTTCTCAGGATATGGTTGCGTATTGCACGTGTGCCATTTTTGGCTGTCAAGATTAATTCAGTGTGCCCATTTCTTCCGATTCTTTACTTGCAATCATTATCCTAGTAAGCTTTTCAAACACGTCTAAGTTGAAATCGTTGCCATGCAGGACATCTATTTTTCCCATGAGAACTTCACTATAAAGATCTGAAAGCTGAAAAACGAATGGAGAAGAGACAAGTTCTGATGAGTAGTCCCTTCTCTTTTTGGTGCATTGGAACCTCATGTGAATTACCAAGTGGCATGAAACCTCATCCGGCCTTGTATTAATGCCGAGTTCTTTGGCTAGGAGCTGTGTCTTCGAAATATTGCTGCGTATGCCTCACCAATTGATCGCCAACAACCCACAGATTGAACTTGATCCTCCCTTTATCAGCTAGGTGAATTCTTATCTCAAATGCCTGCCGTATAATTCGAGAAAAGTAAACGATATAAAAAACGTCTTTCAACAACATAATGGATACACAACAAGGTAGCGGTCAGTTCCTACTGCTTCGCTGCGCATTTTCGGAGCTTCTAATTCCTCTCTAGCATTTACTGGTAGCGGCCGTGGCATACTAGTGCAGCGAATATTTTTTAGAACTAATCGCTCACCGCAGTATGATCATTGGTGACGTTAAAACAGCACCTGAAACATTCGTCATTGTCCCGACTGCGCTCTGCTGGACAGAAAATTTGTCGCTATTTTGTTTTCTGTCCGGCATCTGTATTCAAGAACTCACACAGCTATTTCAGGGAGAATTCAGGCGCCAATAGTTTCGGGGGTGGTTGTCTCTCCCTGGCTGACGGCTCACTCCTTACTCGACACGGGAAAGCTTCTACGGCTCCATTACCACGTCCAGCGTTAGACAGTGTTTTGGAACTCTCGAGCAACAGAATGGCCCCGTCCCGCTGTCCCGAGGGAAAGAATTCGGAGGATTTGCCATCCCTTCTCCCTGCACAAGGCAATACATGCGCTCAGCCAGTATCGTATTCACTTTGTATAGCTGCCCCCGGAAGCGCACACGCTCCATGATGAAGTCGGGGGGAGGTCGTCTGCTCCCGAAGTAGGGCCTCGGGTGAAGAATTGTTGCTAAGATTGTAGCCGTTCCTAATTGTTGGTGTCGATTAAAGAAAGACTATATTCGGGATTAACGAATGAGAAAAATAGATAACACGCGTTAACGGAATCACGAAGTCATGAGCATTTGTAGTCGGTGGACTCTTATAAAATATTGTGGCATAGCTAAGACGCCTTTCACGTTAGCCCCACCGCGGTGGCTCAGTGGTTACGGCGCTCGGCTCGGGTTCGATCCCGGCTGCGGCGGCTGAATTTTGATGGAGGCGAAATTCTAGAGGCCCGTGTACTGTGCGATGTCAGTGCACGTTAAAGAACCCTAGGTGGTCGGAATTTCCGGAGCCCTTCACTACGGTGCCCCTCATAGACTGAGTCGCTTTGGGACGTTAAACCCCAACAAACAAAACCAAACCAGCCTTTCACGTTAGTCCTTCACCCTGCGTTAACCAGGGCTAAAATGCTGGGCAAACGTCATTTATAAGCGCGCACCATTCCTCTATCTCTTTTTATTCCCCACTTCGCTTTGCAAGTGCTGCGTACCCAACTGGAGCCCTTTATAGTTAACAAACCAACCTGTCCCCTGTATTTGAGATTGTGGGCAGTTTATGTCACGGCTAAGTCAGCTACGTTGGGTGTCGCGTTCTTGAGCCTAAAACCAATACAGGGTATTAAAGCGAGATCGATAAAGGTCACGTTGTCCAGAAATGTCGGTGTCGACGTCGGCGTTGTGAGTGAGAAGTCACGATGCTGACAAAGGTAGGTGGTGCCCAGAGTGCAACCTAGGAGGCAGGTGGGCCACCTAGCTCATGTGACCTTGCAACGTCATGACAACCTGCCCACGGGGTAGTGAACAAACTGACCACCGCGGCAGGTGACGGTTAAATTAATCATTCGCTCGGGAAGAACAACCTGGGCCGTACAAGGCCCAGCGCTGGGAGCACCTGTCATCGCACGCCCATGGCGCATGACTTAACCGCTGCATTACTGCGCCGGGAGGGGCATCCGGATTCCCAGGGATTTATGAATAGAAAGTTGAGAATGACCTTCCGCACATATGGAAATTAACCCATTAAGCTATCGCGTCATAACCTTAAAGCGGTGCGTAAGAGTCCCCTCCAACTGCCCCCGATATTGAAGAAACCAACCTGTCTTCTGTATTTAGGACTTTGGGCAGTTTATATGGCGGGTAAATGGACTATACGCTATGTGCCATGTTTTTTAGCTCGGAATGAATGAAAGGTATTTTCTGCCTTCACTGAAAGTGGTAGAAAACAAAGCGGCATATTATGTAACTGCCATTCAACAATGCACATACCATTACTGCAGTCCTAAAATTCTATAAATGGGCACTTTTCCACTGCCCTAAAAAATGAGCAAGGCGTTTTGTCACTTGAGGCATGCAAAAGGTGCGTTTTTTGTTGAAGAAGAGACAACTACAGGGTAAGACAGGGCCAAGAGACGCGACGGCCACACGAAGTATCCGTAAATCGCACCCAGTAGCCAAATCACGTTGTCCACTTGATTGTATGAGCGCAGAGGCGTCAGATCCTGAAATGAGGGCTGAGGGGCACGATTCGTCTTCTCATCAACAAATAAAATGAGTGCCCAAAAGCCAGGCATAATGTAGTTACTTTCCACAGTTTTATCGATGCCTAGCAAGCAATCACCGAATGATCGCGAAGGCGTGCTACAAAAAAGAAATATATCCAAGCCGTGTCATTTGCTCTTACACAAAATAAAGGAAGCTTTGCTTTCTAAAAAGTGCAAGCGATCGTTTTAGCCGGTCCTCCTTAACGCTGGACGCTCCAGAACCTTCATTGAGCTATTAGTGGTGGCAGCATGGCCTGTACAAGGTTATAATTAGTCAATTTTCCAGCGCTGGCTCCAAAAAAGGTTGTGTTTCTTTTTCTCCCATCCCCCAGCGGAAAGCATTGCTTTATTGACTGCTACTATACCGTGTTCATTTCAGGTAAAACTACGAAATAAATACGCCTTAATGTGGAAGAAAAACTGTGAGATCGAAGTAACGGTGAACAGCCGTCAGTGAACCGAACTAGAGCGTCGGCGCTTTCTACCTAGCGGACACTTGCGAATAAAATGCAGTGTTGCAAACACTGAGGAGCGAAACGCAACCATACGGCTCATGAAGCAAATGGAGACTGGAAACGTCACTTACAACGCGCCAAGGCCAGTGCGAAGTTTTCGGCGTCTGTAATACCAAGACCAAGGGTCAGCCTTTCAGTGGCGTTACATTTCAGTTAAATCGGTGCAGCGGCTATGGGTGGAGTTTTTTCTTAACCTTGGGCTGGCCCTTCCTCTTGAACTCACCCCCACACATATTTTTGAGCTAAACAAGTCCCATTTTAGTTATGGTCGAATGGTCGAAGGTAAAGTGTGTAAGCTTTTTTGCTTTGAACAGAAAAATGTTAAAGCTGAAGGCTAATTCTGAGCTACATCAAGTGGGAGCATATACATGTCTTGACAGTTGGAATAGTCACGTGAAGTAATTAACAATGATCCCAAATCTGTCTAAAGAGGCGATGAGGCAGACAGTTACCTAGTCACCAGAACGTGCATGCTTGCACGGAGATTTCAATGTCGACATACCCACTGCCGTAAGCACGTGCTTTTCAGAAAAGATTTCCAAGGACACCTGTCAAGAGTGTAAGTGAGAAATTTTTTGAGAGCTTACTATTAGGTACGCTTTCTTCAGAGCTCTAGAACCAGCTTTGTGCATTCATAGAGACCTTCATATTGGGTGTGGTCCAAGGCGCTTCACTTCAAATGTAGTGGGTATCTCCTTGAGCACAGCGAATAAAAAGACCCTCCTCTATACAACCTAGAAAAGCAGGGTTTTAGCTTACGACTTTTCAGCAGTATAGAAAGCAAGGTAGTAAAGCCCGGGCTAGGGGCCACTCATTTTTATAAAGCCTGTTCAATGAAAAAAAAAATTAATCTCTCTAAATTGTGAACAAAGTAACAAAGTAGGTCAAAGTCACTGCATCGCACAGCGGACTTCAAGAGAGGCTAGATTCTTCGAGTTGCTGATAGATGAAAATCGTTAGAATTGATTCTTAACAGGATCTGAAGAGAAATAATTTCATTTTAAAGAAAAAATTGTTGGCATGCATTAATTCCATTGTGCATGCAGCATACATAATGGCTCGCACTCCTTACTGGTTTCATGTGTCGTTATTTCAGTATCATATACGATTTTTCACTGAGCAGTGAACGTGAACAGTAATGTTTGGCATATTACTTGGGAATGACAAAACCAAAATATTGAGCAATGGCACATGCCCAAAGAGCTGCTTGCTCCATCTTCGAAGATGAAGCCATCAGTTTTACAACAAGCCCAGGGGTTTTGCGTCTAAGAGGCATAATCAGCTCGCCACACCCAAAGAACAAGTGTTACTTGAGAATGTGTTTCTTTTAACACCTCAATGTAGATGTCCATGCGTTTTTTGTCGCTTGGCATTCCAGATTTAGCAGATGGAGAAATGCATTCGCGCCCCTGACCTCAATTTATGCTCGACGTTGAAATGAGTCCAGATTTTAGTCATTTTGCACAGTTCAGTCTCATTACGCTTGCTTGCGGTTACGACAAAAAATAACATCCATTATGCACATGAGCAAACAAATGAGCGCTTCGTTTTTTTTTTTTTGGCTCACTGTGATGCAGGTTGCTTGCTAAATAGCGAGATTTACTGAAGTTTTCCCGCTTCGTGTTAAATCATTGGATTGGGGTTGCCATCATTTCAACGTGCAGCGAATGCCGAAAGGCCGAGTTCTGGACACACGCAGATAACGCAGAGTGCTTAACAAGACGACCTCAAAACTGCGCAATAACGGCGCACAAAGACGCATACTAATGACCTAAACTAAATTTTTATGACTACTTTGAAATCTACTGTGCGCCATATTTTTTCAATCCTGACGCCATCGACTGTTTTTTCAGCCTCATGTTCATTTCTGAGAACTGCGAGCGTTGTAAAGCATCAACTGGCCCAAATATGAACAACTCTCAAGTGTGTGTTCTGTGTGTGTACACGAATTTGGAGTGCATTTCTGTCTGTGGATATATTCGGAAGTAATAATAGACATACAGACCAATGCATTCGACACCTTAGACAGAAAAGCGCTGTGGAGGATTGCTTAAAGAGCCACCAGCATCCCTGGCGCTAACACCTTTACACTAACCTCCTCTATGTCCATGGATCTATTGATGAGTTAACAGTAGAAAATTAGTCACATTTAATTCAGTACTTTGTACGAGACGCTGCGTTGACTGACGAAGCTACCCTCACCGCTGTCAGCAGACGTGTTCATAAGTTAATTGTAGCCAATTCGAAAACTTCTTCTCCTTGGATCCAACAGCTGCGCGCGACCCTCCTTTCTGTTCGCAAATATATTCGGGAGTGAATAGTTAACGGGAGGAGGTTACAGTTTATTTATCAATAATAATAACCTCACTTGGAGGGCTTGTCAGTCCGAGAGCCCTCTGACCGTCCCATCCAGCCTAGCCCTGTCAATCAGCTTACGCTGTTCACCAGCTCGTGTGGCCAGAAGGTACGGTCTCCGAAGAACTTGGAGTGGGTGTGTGAATGGGCGGTACATAGCGGGATGAGGACATGCCCAGATGTAGTGATAGAGCCTGTGTGTGTGTGTGTGGGGGGGGGGGGGCAGGGTAGGAGGGGTCTGGCTCCGCAGGTGCTACAGTATGAACGACAGTGGGTGGGGTGAAACAACTGAGCGAACTGATGGGGTCAGAATAAGTTTGTGTGAAGTTCACGCCAATGCATGTTCTGTAAGTCGTCTCTCTTGGATGCTGAGGAAGGTATGTCATGGGACTTTGCTTGAAGGGCTGTATGACAGTGTGGCAGTCAAGAGGCTCGTTTTCAGTGTGCGCGTATGTTTGTGGGTTAGGGACGTCATCCACCGACGCCGTCGCGCTATGTTCGCGGGAAAACACACGAATACTCTCATTTCCGGGGATGCCCTCATGACCAGGGTCACATGTAATAGTGACTAGTTGCTGGGATGCTGGCAGCATAGATGATGTTTGGGCCCAAGATGAAGGAATGGTGCCTTTACTGAAGAGTCTCTATCCTGCTTTGCAGTCTGTAGAGATGGTTTTGTGACCTCTGAGCTGGGTGCTTTGTGGTGTTCGGGGTTCTGAGGGTTCGTGTACCTTGGGTAGTGCGTGTGTCCAGGAAAGCGCTGTGTGGATGCCTGGGAACTGTGGCTGCGTTGTTGAGTCGATATACACAATGTCCTGCCTTGCGTTGTGTACTTCTGTCAAATGGGACATACCCTCTTTCAGGTGGCCTTTGAGGGGGAGTGGGTGCATGTTTCGGGGCAGTGGTTTCAGCTACAGGTTGCTTTGTAGGTGAGGAGTGAGGGTTGTTAGCTTGGGGATGGCGATACTGGATGCCTTGCTGATTGGGTAATTGGGTTTCAGTTGCTTCCCTTGAAGCAATTTTATAGAATTCGTGAAATCACTGCGTTGATTAGATGTGTTCAGAAGTGAATTGTACAGTGCTTGAAAATGTTATTTCCAAACATTACAAGGAATTAATTTGGAAACCTCTGGGTTCATGTCTTTTGGAAGGAAGATGAAATGAGCGCCGATTACTTATGATACCACCGGTTCAATTAGCCCCCAACGTGTACGTCACACTCCCAAACCTAGGAATATTGACTGGCTAGAAGTTTTACATATAGGGAAAATCTAATGAAGTAACTTCCATTGCCTCCTTTTTTAAAATTATCGAATGCCTTCCGTGGCATCACGCAAGATATTTAAACAAATTTGGCTGTGTACACGATACAGGCCAGTTAAAAGATTATGATAATAGCAATGCTAAGCTCGATATAGGCTCCGAAAATTGGTTTTTGAGGCTCGGCTACAGGGTCACCTGTATTTCAGTATCCTGTATTTGTACATAGTGCATATCGCTGCCCTACCATACCCTTTCGCACATTCGCTCGCCCTTTCTTTCCCTCTCCCTGGCCTTTCATTCCCGCTAGCCGGAGCTCAGGTGCTTCACGTTTCCATGGCAGATGACGCGGCCAGCAACATCTGTTCCTTCCACATTGATTTTCATTTTATGCCTAGCATATTGCAATCACTCAATTCAGCCCTTGGGCGCGGCCGGGCAGCCACCAAACCACGTGACGTGACGTCACGACAGCCGGAGGAAAAGCTGGGCCCCAACTCGCGCGGTCGCGCGCGGCCGCAGCCACCACCTGACTCCCGCTAAAACAAAAAAATGGAAAAAAACAAAAGAAAAAAGGAAATAAAAGGGAAGAAAAAAAAGGAAAAAAAAAGAAAACAAGAAGGGAAAAGGAAAAAAATAAGAAAAGAGAAAAATAAAGACGAAGAAAAAAAAAACGGCTGAGCATGGTGGCGGTTGCCACCGCCCCGTTTCAAAGGTGGCGCTCCTATCCATCCATCCATCCATCCATCCATACGTCAGGGAAGAAAAGCTGCTGAGAAAATCGACTGCCGCAAAGCAATACCTCGCGCAGAAAGACCGCGCAATATGCAACGCATTCTTGGCTTAACCAAGCTAAGCCTAGACATCTTTTTTTTATTGCGAAAGCAATACTGCTTGCACTTTCAGCCCGTCGCGTAGCGAGGCCGGTAGCTACCAAGCGCGGCCTAAAGGCTCGTTTATAGCCCGATGTGAGCGCGCGCTGACCGGCGTACGCGTCACGTCAGCTGCGCCGAGCTCGCTACGCTGCGCGCGCCACTCTACAGTCGGGCGTCGCTCGACGACTCTTGGCGCATGTCGCTTGTCAGAACAAGTAGATAAATGAATAGACACCTTTTTTATTTTTCTTAACAATAAATAGCCACTGACAACAACATCAAATCGGCTACTGAGCCAGAGTACCCCGGGTTTGAACCCTACCACGGTGGCCGCGTTTCGATGGAGGCGAAACGCAAAAGGCGTCCCTGTGCTGTGCGATGTCAGGGCCCGCTAAATATCTCCAGATGGTCGAAATTAATCCGGAGACTACCACTACGGCAACTCTTTCTTCCTTTCTTCTTTCACTCTCTCCTTTAACCCTCCCCTTACGGCGCGGTTCGGCTGTCCAGCGAGATATGTGAGACACTTACTGCGTCATTTCCTTTCCTAAAAACCATTTCTTTTTTTGAGGAAAGGATAATGGCGTAGTAACTATCTCATGTCTCGCTGGACATCGGAACCACGCCTCAAGAAAAGGGGTAAAGGATGGAGGGAACGAATAATGGAAGGGGTGCCGTAGAGGAGGGCTCCGGAATAATTTCCGTCACCGGGGCATCTTTAACATGCACTGACATCGCACAGCATACGGACATCTTTTAAGGGCGAAAGCCTTTAATAGCTCATGCTCGCGGTGTCCGTCCATGCTTGCGGTGTCCATCCGTGTGCTGGAATCGTGCCAACTGTGGCCTCTCCTCCTCGCAGCGGCGCAACCTCCTCCGTGATTTCCTTTCCTCAAAGACCTTAGTAGAGAGCAGTCGGTTGCCTGGAGACAACTGCAGACTAATACATACCCCAATCTGAGTTTACTCAGCAAAATTTATCCTTCCACATATGCCAACAAATGCCCGCTATGCGGTGAACACCCAACGCTTTACTACGTTACATGGGCCTGTCAGAAAATGCAGGCAGTGCCGATAAACAACACACCAACACCGGAGCAGTGGGAAGCTGCGCTGTCCAGCTCGAAGCCTGAAGAGCAGCTCAAGCTGATCGACAGGGCTTACAAGACTGCAAAGGCCGCTGGGGCCCTGGACTGAAGGCTCCACCTACTCTTCGATAAAGAACACTTGTTGTACAATAAAGTTTTTCATTCATTCATTCCCACTTCTTCCCTTCCTCTACAAACGGATGACGAGTGTCCACCGATATATACGTGACAGTTGCTGTGTAATTTCCTTTCCAGAAATAAAATTTTCGACTGGTGCCCACCGAGATATGTGAGACTGTTACTGCCTAATTTCCTTTCCTCTTCATTACGGCCCCTCTTTCTTCTTTCGCTCAACTTCCTCTCTTCCTTTACGGTGCGGTTCGGGTGTCCACCGAGATGACAGAGAATTGCAGCACCATTTCCTTTCCTCCAAAAGTGTTGCGTTCAATGGGCAACGCATCGCGCCGAACGAGTGGTGGCGTTCCGTGTACTCCGTGGCAGCGCTACAACACGCTGTCACGTTCCACTCCTGAAGGCAAAGATTAAGCGTCGTTAATTGGCAGTTAATTTATCCACGAACAGAATGTGATGTTAACAATCGCGTAGTAGAATGCAGCACTCAGGCTTTCGCCTTTCACCACTTTAGCCGCTGAAGTTCCTCGTATTTTTTTTTCGCAGTCTACTTATTAGGTCTGCTTCAGAGTTCTAGAAGCAGCTCTGTGCATTCCTATGGCTCTTCGTATTGGACTGGGAACAAGGAGCTTCGCTTTAAGAGTACTTTGTGTCTCCTCCTCGAGCACAGCAAATCAAAGGACCCGCGTCCATACAACAAAGGAAATGAGGGTTCCAGCTAACGACTTTTAAACAATAAAGGCAACGAGGGGGTAATGCCCGGGCTAGTCACTCCCAATTTTTGTAAAGCCGGTTCAATGCAAAAAAAAAAAAGCCGATCTCTAAATTTTGAACAAAGCAACATAGTATGTCAAAGTCACCGCATCGCACAGGGAACTTGAAGACCCGCTAGAAGCTTCGAGGTGATAGATCGAAATTGTTAGTCTTTATTCTTAACTGGATCTGACCGAAAAGATTTCAGTGCAGAAAGTCGTTGGCAACGCATTAATCCCATCGTGCATGATGGCTACATTATGCCTTGCAATCCTTACTCTTTCCATGTGTGGTTATTATTTCATCATCATATGCGATTTTTTACTGAGAAGGGAATGCGAGCAGCAATGTTCGCCAGATCATTAGTTAATGACAAAACGGAGATATTCAGCAACAGCACTTGCATAAACAACTGCTTGCTCCATCTTCGAAAATGTAGAAATATTTTTCTTTCATGTTCTGGGATTTCGCGCCTAAGAGGTAAAATCAGCTCGCCCGACCAAAACAACAAGTGTTCCATGAGAATGTGCGACTTTTAACACCTCAGTGAAGATGGCCATTTCTTTTGTATAATAGTACATTTGATTTAATTTGATTTGTAGCGATAATAGCGCCAGATAACCGAGACGCCTGGAACGATAGTTTGTACGACGCTACACTGAAACACCGTTACGGGCCGGGTGCAGCGCATGGTGAATGCCAGACGTCACACATGGTGAAGGCCGGCGAATGTCAGACCAATTCCTTCCCCGTTTTCTTGGTATCGCGCTGCATCCTGAGAACAGTGTCATCGCTACGGGTATGGTACACGCAATATACGTAGATGCTGCACGGCAAAGTGCAAACACATACGTGGCTTGTGCAACCACGCCACAATCTACTCTCGTCACCGCCGCCACAGTAGTAGCTCACTCTCCGACAGCGGCAGAAGAAACCGCCATCGCGCTGGCCATCGCTGACCCACGTACGCGCACAGTCCTAAGCGACTCCAAAAGAGCGATACAAAATTGCTCGGCAGGTTTTATCTGCCACCCCGCTGCACGCATCCTTCGCGGCTGCACTCTCGACCATAAGATCAACCTGGTCTGGGTACCCGCCCACGCGGGAAACTCTGGAAACGAAGGGGTCGACCGACTAGCCCGAGGACTAACCAACTAGGCGGCCGGCCCCACGGACCCAGACGCTCTTGCCGAGGCTCCCCAGACCTTTGCCGAAATTACCAACCTCTACAGAGAGATGAGACGCCAGTTCCCGCCTCCACACCCCGACTTGAATCGAGCGCAAGCCAGCTTGCTCCGCAGGTTGCAGACGCACTCCATCCTTAGCCATTCTAGACTTTCACTCATCACAGACGGGGAATATGACCCCGTCTGCCAAAATTGTTACCAGGGAGAAATCGCCACCCAGGCACACATCCTCTGGGGTTGCGCAGGAAATCCGCCCCCTCGAACCTTACTGCCAGCTCCCTCCGAAGAAGGATGGAACCAACTCCTCAAAAGGCCAGACAAGAGCATCCAACTGGCACTCATTTCGTGGGCCCAGGAAGTCGCCCCCACCTGGGGGCCACACCAAGCCCACCTGCCCTAAATCCCTCCAATCTATGGCAATAAAGTTGTTTCTCTCTCTCTCTCTTGTTGCCCTTGGAGCAAAAAACTACACGTCTTTGACGTCGTAAATGCAGTTAGGTAATTAGGAAAGGCAATTATTGTAAACAATTGATTAGAAAGCAGAAGAGGAAAAAGCCGCAACCCAAAAGTGGCAGCCTAACCCACGCCCTCTGAATTTTCCGTCTCGTGCTCTACCAACTGAGCTACGGCCGTATTCTTGTCCACATAAATTCCAATGTGCGACGCTGCCCAGCTGTATTTATGGGTGGCCCAGCTAGGAGCTAGACAGCGGATGGACTTTGGACTCCATAATAAAAAGTGAAAGCTAGGTAGAAAGCGGGTGATTCAGGGAGTTCGAAAAAACCATTTATTGGGCGAGTTGGTGTTTTCGATGATCCATAACTACAGCGCAAACGACAGGACAGAGATGAAGCGCTGTGTGGTGTCCCTTCTTCAACTCTGTCCTGTCGTTTGCGCTGTAGTTATGGATTATGGTTCAGGGAGCATGCTTTCCCCTAGAGGGACGCCGTAGTTGTTATGGTTGTGTTTGACTGAGACGAGGCCTTGAAAAATTGTTGAGTTCCCGTCGAACTCACCCACCTTATCAGTTGACAGGCATGATGGAGAGCGCTAACAAGCATAGGGAAGCTAGCCGACGTTAGCAAAACACGGAAGAGGAACGGAAGAGGTTACTTCCGGTGTCCGTTGCCAACAGGGAAGCAGACGTCTGGCTTGCGACCTGCGCTTTTCTTGTAAACGTAGGGAATACCGAGCTTCGGGGGCAGGCAAAGGCAAAACGATGAAAGGAGAAAGCGGGAAGGAATCGAAGTAGCATTTTCTCTTGCTTGACCCGGCTTGACTGCATACTGGCAGACCAAACTGTGGAGTCGCAAGGCTACCCGGAAGAAGAGCGCTTAGCGCAGAGCCAGGAAGTAGTCTCAGAGCTAGTAGCGAGACGTGACCGAGTCTAGGGTGAAGTATGCAGTAACTCTTGAGCGAAACTGGGAACCTGCGCTGAAAGGCTGGCTGGTATTGTGCAGAAGGCCTCAAAGACGCACTCGCTAGTATTTTATATGATTGGAAGGCAGCAAGGCATATTCGTTACAGAAGGGCCGGAAGGAGGGAGGCTGGAGCATTCATCGCGCAAGTGTTCCAAATCAAAGCTAACCCATGTCCATTGCTCCATTTGATGATTGCCATGTTGCTGTATGTTTCTAGTAGGAACATTTAAAATTTAAATCCAGTATTCGCAGTTTTTGCATACTATAGAGGCCAAGCATACTCAGGAATCTAAGTGTTTTCAGGCTACGTAGGATCTCATGCACATCAAAAGCGAACTGTACGGAAAGAATATAGAAAAACGTGTGAAAAAAAATGTGCTCTGTGTGTTTCCTTTATTATGCTGACAGCGTGAGGTGTTCTTCCAAATGCACTGCTTACAGAGAACATTTAGCATGCAATATGAATACATAATGCGAAGTTAATTGATAGTTTGGCGACTCACAAGGCTGTTAGCGGGAATTTTTCCCAATGTCATGCAGTAGGAAGCTGCAGGTGGCGTTTTGTACACGTGAGAAAGCGAATATAGCTGTATGTAGCTTATGGTAGCAAATGAAAACACTGCTCTCTTTTGAGCTGTCTGTAACAAGTACGAAGTTAAGCGCCTACGTACGCTAGAATCACCATTTCTGTGAATGGCTAAACATCCAGAGCATACGCCTATGTCAAAAGCCTACTAAGACAGTCCAAGCAGCACAAGTAATTGGCTCAATATTGGAAATGTATTAACAAATTTGGAGGCTAGAAAGGACCGCAGGGAAACCATTTATAATATTGGCCCAATTACCTGTGCTGCTTCGGCGACGTCCAGTGCCTCTTCACTAAACACGCAAAGGAACCGCATATTTTCTGCTTTTACTGCCGTATTATGGAGGTGTTGGTCAATCAATCATAGCTCCTAAACGATTACTTCGAAGGTTTTCCGTACTTATGAGCGACAGGGACATTGTTATCGATAAACTATACCTGGTTGCAATAAGGATAGCGCAGTGTAGAAGCTATACTGGTATCAGCAGGACTTAATGTCTGCTGCTTCCACTTCCTCAGCTGAAGTGCCATAACTATTGAATTGTATTCGCTTTCTAGACTGCAGCTCAAAAATCATTTCGGAAATCGCTCAACTACTCTCATGGTAGGAGTCTGCGCTCCATCCACACTGAAGTAAAACGCTGAAGTGAGACAAACATTTCCACGACACAAGTACAAGTTGAAAAGTGAAGTTTAAATGACGCGATAAAAGAAAACTGAAATTTGTTGATTACTAAAGCTCTTTCTTCTAGTGCTCTCCAAGACTAGCAAGTTGAAACCATGAGCACAATTTCAAATATTATACATCTAACGGATTCATGTACTCCGGTATTAAGGCGAAAGCCTTTAATGCCTCATACTGTCGTTAGCAGACGCGTCGGCAGGAATGTCGACAGACGCGTCGGCAGCCGTGTCGACAGACGCGTCGGCAGGAGTGTCGACAGACGCGTCGGCAGGAGTGTCGACAGACGCGTCGGCAGATTCGTCCGCCTTTCGGCGTCACTGCTTAAAAGGCTCAAGGTTCTAGCATGAATAAAGGCTCATCTAGTGAATGCATGGGCTTCATAAATAAAATAAAAGGAGTAAAGTCAAGAAAAGGAGAATAAAAAAAAATAAAAATAAGAAAACAAACAAAAGTATAAAATAAAAATAAGATGTGAAATAAAAATAAAAAACAATAAAATTAAGAAAAGGAGCAAAAAATAAATAAATAACAAAATATGTAAATAAAAAAAAAGTAAATAAAAACAAACAGTGGCCAGGAAACGCTTTCACCTTGCAGCACTTTAGAGAGCCAAAGTGCCCCCTGAATTTTTTACTTTTCTTCCCAATATGTTCGGTTTGAAGTATTTCAAGTATTTGCGTTTTGTCGACAGAAGCATAATACTTATAGCATCCTACAGGTTCCCCTTTGCCCTTTTTTACATTGTCTACTGGCTGTCAAGTTTTTAATTTATTCATCCCTTCACAGTCATTAAAAAAAGTATGAATGGCGCACCATTCACGAAAACTTAATGGCCAATGTTACCCTGCTTAATGTAAATACCGCTTTTTTCAATGCCATTGTCACAATTTTTTATATTGCTACATGCACAGAATAAGCTGCATGCATATCCCATAAAAAATGTTGCGATCTTGTATTTCTTGTATATTTTTACTGAAAACGATTTTCATTGATTCGTCGCTTCATTACATAAATATAATTTCTGTTTATTCTGGGGCGCAGCCAATTCTAGTGCTTCTCTCATTTAATTGTATTGTGCGTCAAAGTTTTAGAATTCCTCTTTTAGCGATCAGGAATTGTTGATATGTCCTTAAAAATTGGGCACTCCTTGTAGTTTGCGAAGAATTCAAAGGTGTTGGCATTGCGCGAACCCGTTTTATAATTCAGTCGTTAAAGCTACACGCGCCTCCCATCAGCGTTGATCACACGTGGGAAAAAAAGTTAAAAGCCGAAGAACAAAAAAAAGCTTACGAAAATCCAATTTTTTTGCACTACAATAATGAAGCAAGAACTATGTGAATACTATCTCCTTTTTTGCTGTTCTAAGCATAGAAGTAATATTTTTCCTCAGTCATAACGTCTTCTATTTCAAGATAACTATAATCTAGTAAAGCAAAAAGTAAGGACATATTGCATAACTGTTCAGACATGTCTAGAAGCTTCTTCAGCCTCGGCTGAAAGCAAGCAGCGCAGAGAGTTCGAGACGAGATTGGGTGGTGTGGCGTAAATTCGAACCCTTCTTTAAAACAACGACACCTCGAAAGACAATCGCATGGCTTGTTTTCGTGAAAACGCAGCTGGAACGGAAATTCAATCGAACCGGTTACGAAACTCGTTTGCCTGGAAGCGTTCCGAACGCTTTTTTTTTTTCAAAGTGTAGAGAATCCGTTCACTGAGAAAGACGCGCTTGACGAAGCATTCTGCACAACAGGAGAGGATGCTGCTGACAGGTTGCTTGCGGTTCTTATTATTTCTACAGCAAGGCCTTCTCACATACAATACGTGAGTGTCAAAAACCGGCGGCTCGGAGCAATAATTTATAGCCAGTAGCACTCCTGAGAGTTATTTTATTTTTTCTGTGCCTTATGGCAGTAAAGCTACTATAATATTTGAGCAGTGCCGCCTTACTGAAGCGTAATGACATGTATTTAGCGCCAGATTGCATCCATCACTTCCCGCAGGACGTATGTCATTTGAGAAATTTAAGCACTGGATATTTAAAAAACTCTCGGATAAAGCACGAATAAAGCTGTCATCGATGAGTACCTTGACATTTTTTGCATCGCAGCAGCTTTCACTGCATAATGTACAGTCTTGGTCAAAAGTAGCAATGCCCAAGCGATCACCTGTGGCGAAATGAATGTCCCTAGAATGCTTAGCGTAGCGGATCATTCAAAGCACAAGACAAGCAGGAAGCTTCTCTGCCGTAAGAAGAAACCTTCTGCAAGCATTTCAAGGTCATTCGATCTTTAATAGTGCCCTCATGTCTCTATTATTGGGCTGAAGCGAAAAGCTTTTGGCCTTAATACTTTTGACCAAGACTGTACTTAATACATTCAGTGCAGTACGACCACATATTCTTTCATAACATCCTGGTCATGCCATTGAACATTGAGCCCATTTAATTTTTTTATATCATACTGTTTAGAATTACATCGAGCACCACAAAAAATCAAATTAAGCTTTTCTAACACTTTTGCGCCTTATAAATCATCTCAGTGGGGCAGCAACCTAAGCATGTTAATTTTCAAAGTTTCTCTTACAAATGTTCTTCAAAAAGAATATTGATGAGCGGTGCTTTTGAAAACTATATATCCGCAGTGGTTTTCTTGCACTCAATATAGGGGTTCTACACAATCGATACGTGCGTCCTTCAACATGTGGTTACTACTTATTGTGAAGGCGAGCATACTTTATAACGCTTAACGCAGAAATATTGAGAAGGAAGAAAATGAAATACTGATATATGCAAGATTTAAAAACATTTGAGAAAAAATAAAGGCTCACTAGATACTAAAGTCATCTTGTAAGCCACAACACTGCATCGTGTGTCTAAATAAATTAAGTTAAAGTCGGCTGATGCAGCGCAGATTTTTTAAACGGTGATGAATTAAGGTTTAGTGCATAGAACGCATATGTGTTTCTAAGCTGGGGAATTAACTGGCGCTTTTTCGCATTGATCGTATTTTTTGCAGCCGCATTGGATCGAATGCAAACAATCTGGCGCTAATGATGCGCAGCTGCCGTGTATTGATATGGGACGCATGGACGCGAGAAACACGCGGTAGTATTTAAATATTTACGAGTGGGGAATGTTAAAACCTAATAACAAAATTGTCTCTAACTTCTTGTCTCTAATTTGTCTGTAATTGTCTCAAACAAATTGTCTATAATTTAAGAGTCTTTGACTGAGGAAGAGCAGAGAGATTGACATTACTGTCTTTCTCTGTGCTTAAAGAAACCGAAGTGCATGTGTCGAAAAGTTTTATAGGGGACGGAGGATACCGTCGGACAGCTTGTTCGTTTTGTGGTGCTAAATCAAGTGTGTTATTTCTGATTTGCGATTCAGTTGGACGTTTTGCCGATCTAGTTCGGAAATCCTATCATCATATAACGCATTCCTGAACTACCTTCGACTGAACTACCTGAACTACCTTCGACTGAACTACCTTCGACTGCAGCTTTAAAAAGCTGGTAACTTTCATACGAAGAAATCTAGAGAAACAGCGTATAGCGAAGCAATAGATTCATTTCTGCAAGTTTCACCCAAGCATCGTGGCTTTAAACGCAAACCTGAAGTATATCGCCACCTAAAGACGAAAACATTTGCTTTCTTCGTAATCTGTAAAAAGAAAAATAATTTCTTTTCGCTGCGTCCTCGAGCGAGGTGCGTCCTCGAAATGGGGTCATCAGCACCGCTTTTGATTGTTGTCATTAAAACTAATGAAAATGGATACAGTGTAAAGTTGCTAGGATCAGAATTAGACGCTTACAATTCCATTCTCCGTGTTGCCCAATATAAATACATAAATATTCTTGTGCAATGTCATATCGAAATGCGAGATTCCTGCGACAGGCCGTACTGACAATGCGACAGGTCGTACTGACAGAGAACGAAGTTTGAAAAAGAAACACAATGTATACTGATGTCTTACGCAAAAGAACCGTGTTTTACACATCCTACCCGGCGCTTAATGTATATCTAGAAGGCGGCTTCGAATGAGAAAGCGTTTAAAAGAACAGGCAAGGAAAAAACTAAGCGGAAATTACTGTTCGCTTTTACTTCTTCCCCCTTTTATTACCTTCTGCCTTTGTTATTTCTTGGCTAATGGGCAAACCTTCATTTCCTGTGTGCAAACTACACTAGGTATATATTGCACAGGGTGCAATGTTGGCCGAAGAAACATTTCTTCTTACTGCAGTATCTCCGCCCGCTACCTAGCCTGCACTAGTAAGATGTAGGAGCAGCGCATAAAATTGTCTGCTCACGACCATCTCAAGTGCTCCAAAATATTGTAATAGAAAAAGCGGTACGAATTTTACACTACTGTGGCAACACGACCATCTCAAGTGTTCCAAAATATTGAATGGAAAAAGCGATGCGAATTTTACACTACTGCGGCAACATTAAAACAAAAAGACTTCCCTATGCGCATCAACATGCTATGTTTCTACCTTTAGAAACGTATAGCCTGCGGACTATGCACCGAAAATTAGATGGAGTGCCGTGTATACTATAGCGTGCTCAATAAACGAGGAGGGTGAAAAAAACATCACAGTCTATTCGCCTGTTTTCTGCGTCCTAGTCTTTTCGATCTCGCTTTAATTCCATATGTAGATAACCAGAGAGAGCAACCTAAGTGCGTCTGTGGTAGACTGTAGCGAGGCTCGCTGCATTTTCCCTGTAGTCGTAAACCTTATTCAAAGCAGTATAGTTGTTTGTAATGCGCACCAGAAATATGAATTTACCGATTGCCACTGTGTCCCTTTGCCGCTTCGTTCGCGTTCTAAACGAAACCGCAGCGGTAGTCACAAAATTTCAATTTCTTCAGGACTATAGCTTTTCCATTGCGTATCCGATGCAGGCAAGGTGGGTGCAACCCAATTAAAAAAATAGCTGCTTGGAAACCCAATAAGCTTCTCTGCACAATCAATTTTCGTAGAGAAAGAAGGCGCAGTCATTCGAACAAAACATGCTGACTGTTTTTAACGTTGCCTGCGCTCCTATTGTAATGAAAATGAACGTGAATTTTGATACTTGCATAAATATCTAAACATTATAGCAATGGCTTGGTCTCTCTCAAAATGCAACGAACTTTGCGGAATCTAGGTGAGGCTGGGCAGTTCAGTAGATAGCAATTTTTTAAAAGAATTGAAAAGTAATTTTGCACCCTCTTCTTCGTGGGTGAGAAAGTACCAGTTAACAAGATTAGAATTGCTCCCAGAAGGCAATGAAAAAGAGAAGGGCGATTCTAGTTCAAACGTGCTCGAAAAAGGACAAATAACCAGCATAAGCGATGGTGAACTAGAATGGTGCTGGGTGTATAGATTCCACTGATAAACTTACAAAACTTGTTCTCTCACTGCAGCATGCTTATAGTATGAAGCTCGCTGCGTCTTTGCTAGACGCAGCGAGCTTCAGAGGAAATCGAGCGAGGACTCTGTTTGGGAACTCTTGCTGTGGTAAGAAGTGCGGTAATTTGTAGTTCGTATGCTTAGAATCTTCGCAGATACGCCGGCGATGAGCATCCGTATCCTGAAAGCAAAAGTTCGGTTAACGCAAATGGCTGCATTCTAAATGTAAAGGAAGATGAGCTTACGGCAATGTTTTCTCAATGTCGGCGGCTGAACACAATAAT
Source organism: Amblyomma mixtum (assembly GCF_055824585.1). Lineage (NCBI taxonomy): Eukaryota > Metazoa > Arthropoda > Arachnida > Ixodida > Ixodidae > Amblyomma > Amblyomma mixtum. The sequence continues at coordinate 50,167,268 of NC_143012.1, forward strand.
TATAAAATCAGAAATTAACTCTTTCATTTCATTTATGCCAATAGGGGAGTTTATAGTGTTGTTTAAGAATATTTAAATCACTCCGCCTTCCCAAAGGCGTAGTCGCTCTTGGTTAAAGCAAATAGTTTCGATCCCATTTCTAGCACCGCTCTGAGAAGTCAGGCTCGCTAATAGCGGAATAAAGAAGCTGGCGTGTTTAAATGATTGTAAAATGAAATAATAAATCATAAACGAGTTTTTACTTAGAAAAGTAGTTTTCTTGTGGTGTGCTATTCGAACAATGGAGCTCAGAGCAAAATAAAATCTAGCGTTTTCAAGTTGTCATAAAAGTACAAAACACAAAAATAGGTGTTCAATGACAACGGCTTCTTGCACAGTTACTCTGACGCTGCGCAATAGAATTCACAGGTTTCAGTAAGCCGCCATAAGCTTCTTATCTCCATTTTCTGACGACCACATCACATTTCCGCACAGTCCTCCTCAGCAGCAGCGATAATTTGCTGCTAGTCTTTGGTACACTTTTTTCCTACATGGTATCAGAGAAGAAACGGATGGCTCTCTCACACCACTCTCCTCCACAGCACTGCCGCTTTGCTCCGTCAGATTTCAGGCCGTTTATAAGAAGACACCTTAAACCCAGAAAACCGATACTGGTCAGTATGAGGTGAAAACGGTAAAAAATTCTACGAAGTGTTTTTAAACAAGAATTATTTTCAACTACAGACGACGCTTCCAAAGTTCATTTCAATGTTGCCCATTATTCGAACGTTTCGGGCCCTTCTTCGCGAGAAACAATGTGGTGCTACAGTGCTTATGAAACTATTATGTCCTAAAATAACGGGGACAATAGTGTTCCTTACTCTGCAAAAATTCGGCATTTCGGCATTCGGCGAAAAGGGTTTTCTCGAACTCTGTGCTTTTTTTTCGATTCCTTCATTAAGCATTACTTCAATAAAGAGAACAAGATTACTAATCATTCCTCGTACCTTGCTTGCTGGGTGATCATTTTGCTGCACTAGCAGCAGCAGCGTCAATCTGCACAGAAGCGTGCTTCTGTGATGCTTCTACCCTCCACGCCCACTCTTCAGACGCTTTAGTTAGTTGTTTTTTTTTCGGGACAGTTGGCAGCTTGGCTGCTGCAACTGGTTCAGAGGCGGTATATTTTTGCTTCAGAACACAGCCTTTCAAATTTGTCAGTAAATGATTGGTTCTTATTCACATGCACACCATTTGCATCTTTTTATTGATCCGAAATTCTGGACCATAAAAGACATAAGAGCAAGAAAAATTACAAACCAATGAGAAAACAGAAAAAACAAGGTTCATTGACATAGCAGGAAATGAGTCGTAGTCTACAGAAAGAAATAAAACAGATTGAAATATATTCAGCGCAACAAGGTAGTAGAAGCAGTGTGGATGCGGTTTACATAATATCAGGTTAGTATTCACCATATCAGTGCGGCAACTGTTTCTACGTTTATCATCGAGAGGCACGCATCTTGTGCTACAAAATACATACGTACTACATTCTTTGTCAGTAATTATTTGTCATTAGCTCTCTTCCTAGTTCTTAGCTTCATTGCTGGTTTGTTTGTGGGAAAATTATAAAATGGAATTGAGTGGAGAAGGCGGGGAAACTCACAAAATCTAGCGATTATGGCAGCTGCAAGGTTGGTTGAATGAAGTTGGTATCCTTGTCGAGCGCACTGAAATGCGCTCCATGGAAAATTGTACGATCGCTATAAATGGGAAGCGGTGGCGCAGAAAATAAATCGTTAAATTGCATGGTTCTGAAAAAAGCAAAATACCTCCCACTCTTCTCATTTTGTGAAAAGGAAGAAAGAAGGTGTTTGAAGCGATAATGTTGGGTGGTTCGGTGCAAATATGTGCGGAAAAGTCGAATGAAAACAAAGGGCCTTTGCAGAAATCATATATATTCGCCACTTTAAACATTGGTGTCGGGAACGTGTGTAAGGACTCCTGGCAGTGTGCCTAGCAAGCTGCCGTCAACCTTGCCTCTTCTTCGTAGCAAACTTTTTAGAGCATACCATATTAATTTATTTTCAAAACCCATACCATCCGAAACAGCATCACAGTACGAATATACAAAAATGGCAAGAAGCAGAAGCGCTCCGCACCTGCACACAGACACTTTAATTATACTTTGCACAAATTGACTGTTGATCAACGCCATTTTTCAAGGAGGTCAGAAGAAATGTATAAATACCAACTCGGATATTTATTACGCAATCGTGGCACTAGATAGAAAATCGCATCGAAACAAAATCGGAATGATCAAGCTGCAACACACCCTGTGGTAAGAAAACAAATACATTTATGAACAGGGAAATTTTAGCAGCAGCGTAAATTAATCAACGACTACTCTTGATTAAAAGGGGAAAGAGGAGGCACATATTTTTCTCTACCTCATTCTATTTATCCACGGACTTCCGAAATAAGTGGTATGTACTGGATGATCTGTCTATGTGAGGGGAAAAAAAAACTTTCCCTCCAATCGGGACATGCCTTATACTGAGTTTGTTCTGGAGCCCATCCTTTCGTTTTTTCTTAGTACTTTCTTCTGTATGCGCCTCATATAGGCTGGGGATTTTTGTGACAGAATATTGATCATTAAAGCCGATATTTCCACTCCTGCGAGGAAACTTCCAAAGATCGGAAAGGTGAGACTCATGAAACTTATGCCACCTGTAATAACCGGAGGAGATCCTTCAAGTAATCATTCCTTCGTTGAGGACTGGTTCACGAAAGGAAGCGTAAATGTGAGCGTGCGAGTCTAGCAGTTCCTTGCTAGAAAACAATCGTGTAAATATGGCACCATACGAGAAGTTCCGGCAGGAAAGCGGGGCAGTAGAACATGTGCAGGAACTATGGAGAAAAACATTTTGCAGCGGGAGTTTATGAGCGCAATTTTTTTACATATTGTAACATTTCACTACAGAAATCAACAAGTCTGTCGACTGGGCGAGTTGGTACTGGTCCATCTTAAAACCAGTCGGAAGACACAACACAGGAGAAGAGAACAATGCGACAGTGGGCTGACAACTGAAATTTTATTAACGGAAAGCGGGAAAAGAAGACTCGCAAAGAGGTTCGCGCACAAAACCCAAAAAACCGTGAAAGGGCGAAACAACAATAGAAAGTCATTAGCGTACTAGTGAATCATCTATGAAAGTTAGTAGGGAGTTAGTTGAGGCTTAATACATCGGTAAGGATTAGGACACGCATGTGGCTAAACCGTCGGTGAACCTTCGCCGTATGGAATTTGCTTTTTTAGATGATTCACTAGCGCGTTGGTTACTTTAGATTGTTGTTTCGCCCTTTCACTGCATTAGGGTTTTGTGCGATCGCATCGTTTTGAGAGTCTTGCCTCGCCTTGTGCCCTTCTCTTCTCCAGTGGTGTGTATTCCGGCTGGTTTTAAGATCACACAAATCAATATTCACAGATGCTCCCTCGGCATGGTTTCATTTTTAGTCTATTAACGTTTTCGCTATCGTCGTAAAGTTTCCCACTGGTGTTCTGTTCTAAAAAAAGTTCTAAACATCTTGATGACGGTTGCGATGCCACGGGACGGATTGGTTCCCTTTATCAGGAGTGAATAGGGACGATCTGCCGCAGCATTTGACCGCAGTGCTTGAAAGTTGACGTCGGAGGCCGTTATAATCATGTCTGGGGAAGAGACCACAAGCGCTCGAAATGTCAGTGTTCTCTTTCCTAAACAAACCGGCTTTGGTTCCGGTGACAATAAAAATGTTTGCAGGCTAACGATATCCGTAAGCTTCCGATTAAAAGAACAAGACCCAAATAATCACAATTTCTTAATGTTTCGATTTTACGGAAGCCGCGAGCGTTGTGACAACGCTCCAAACTGCAGACCAGACTATGTTTTGTGCCCTGCGTAGCCATCGCGAAAACATTTGATCAACTCAGTACACTCGCCGTGGTAAATTAAAAAGGAGAGTTTTTGAATTGCCTGAAGAGAGTACGTTCATATGAGGAGAGATAAAAACAAAAGTTTTCATTTACACAGTTTTACCATAGAAAATTCCGTGTTCTGCGAACATTCAGATTTCTGTTCAAAGAAAATAAAATTGCGCGTTCCAAAACATCACAAAATGGCCATGTCTTGCTATTTCTATGAATTGTGAATTTCAGGGTTTAATGTAACCAAGGGAAACGTATACTCTGGGGGAAACCGTAGGGGCGCGCAAGGGATTAATTTGTTTCATCCGAAGTTCTCTAACGAGCTCAGACATTCCTCAGCACAGGGCCGCTTTTGTACCTTATTTAGGTGAAAATACGGTCGTGCGTCCGTGATTGAATTCTGCCAAGTTTGCCGCATTGAGCCAGGAGCGCTGCTTTTCGCGACGCCACTTTCAAGCAGTAACATAAGGAGATAATAACCGATATTGTTTGACCCTAAGATGCGTCTATTTTTATGTCACATACGCGCGTTTAGAAAATGGTGCAGACGAAAATTCAGCGACCGACTCTTACCAATATTGAATGCAGCAGCTATCCACTGACCTGTAAAGTTGCTCTCAGACCCGCCCCTTAAGGGAATCAAAACAACCCTTGCCTTGCCCTAGCATCGCACATCCTTAATATTGAATGAAGTGGTTCACCCGCGAGCCCTGCTGCACGTTTATCGACCCGGTTTTCTTTTTATCTTTGAGTGACGCCTCTTGCGAGCTCCGGAAAAAAAAAAAGAGCACGCCGGCTTTGCTTCCTGAAATAATAAATGAACGTGCGCAACCCCAAAGTTGGGAAACCAAACGGAACCTCGTAAAAAAATGTGAGAATCTCGGAACATTCGTTGCTTTCTCTCAGCCACACTTGGTTCGAACGGAGATGTAGCACGCTCTTCTTTGTTTATTCGTGTTGTTTCGCATTCGTTGATCGAAGACCATCCCCTCCTGGCGGTGAGCGCAGTTGTTTCTGCCTGACAGCAAACACGCCATGTGCGAGAGAAAGACGTGCACGCGGTTAGTAGTGCTCTCTATCCGGCCTTGATTTGTTGCGGGCGCTGTGGTCTAGACACCGGATTATCCTTAAGTACCTGTTTTTCTCAAGCTGCTATCAATCTCGCAGTTTTTTTAAGCATGAAATGCTTTTAGCTCCCGTTGTCGGCAGTGTGGTGACGTCACGCCGAGACCGAGAGCCATCATCCGGGCTCTGAATAAAAGGGAAGTTTAACGAGAACATCCGGGCACCGTACGAGACTTAACGAGATTTAACGAGACTCTCTAAGCCCTCCTACGCGACCGGCATGCAAGCGCCGGTTGGTCTCCAAACGAGTCACAAAAAATAACTGCTGCCAGTGCCTTCTCAATGTTTATCAAGATATCAGTCGAGCTGTGTGTTTGATAATGCACGGAATTATAATTTCCGATTTCTAATAACGCGTGCAAAAAGCACATAAATGCCACGATACACTTCGTTGTCATACGTGATCTCTTAGGGGCTTCGCGCATCCAAGCAAAGCCGCGCAGGCGCACAGGGGCCCGGGGGAGATGCGCTGCGTTCAAAGGGCAAGGCATCGCGCCGAAAGGGTGGTGGCGTTCCTCCCTTCCTTTACGGTGCGGTTCGGGTGTCCACCGAGATGGCAGAGAATTACTGCGCCATTTCCTTTCCTCAAAAAACCTTGCGTTCAAATGGCAAGGCATCGCGCTGAACGGGTGGTGGCGTTCCTCCCTTCCTGTACGGTGCGGTTCGGGTATCCACCGAGATGACATTAGGCCCGTAAACATTTCATGCTTACTCTACTCTCGGTTACGGGAGAGGCAGAGATTTTTCTCTCTACTGCAGTGACGTAGCTTTTGCCCATTTCACTTGAACGAGACAGCGCTTGGCTATTTTGGAACGGTTACCACCAAAAAAGAATTTGCAGGATTACACTTAAGCCTGCTTAAGAGCAGGGAAGAGAATCCTTTCCCTGTCCTCTCTTTCTCCCTACATTTTTTTTCCTTTTGGTAGTTTTTATTTTGTATTATTTATTGTGTTTATATCTGTTTTTCGTTTGCGTTTTTTGTTCTTTATTTTTCTTTTTTCAACAATATTCCGTTCAGTTTTTTATTTTTATTTTTAATTAGTGACTCAGAGGACTGTTTAGCGTCTTTAGCCAATGACATGGATCGTTATGCGGCTCGAGTTGGATTGGCAATTGATCTGTCTTCTCGGACGAACCATGAAATACTTTCGCATGAATATCAAGTGCTTGAGCTGCGTTCTCGGACGAACCATGAAATACTTTCGCATGAATATCAAGTGCTTGAGGTGCGTTTGAGAGTACCGGGCCCCTTTGTATACGTCGCGAAGCTTGCAGCTCAGCGCTCTGTTTCCAGTTTCTAATTTCTAATCTTTTTACTGTTTGATTAACAACTGCAGCAAAATACTTTTTACATGTGTCGCAATGGTAGGAGAAGTTTTATTAGCCCGCCAGGCTGAAATCTATGTTTCGTACGAAACCTCGAGAGGAAGCTATATTTGCGGGAAGTTCTGACGGGTCGTCACGGAGTATAATAATCTGGCCTGATACTGTACACCTCGGAGCGACAAGAGGAGAGAAAAGAGGGTTATAAATGGTGCGTACATCATTAGAAGAGAGTTGGGCTGGTAGAAACACATTACCATTGCGCGGGATCTGAACCCCTAGTCTGTGGCTGTGTAGAGAAATAAACCGAATAGCTTCCTCGTGAGCTTGTGAGCTTTCCATCACTCAAGCCAGGCACGTAGTACAATCTCCTCCGAGAGCGGTCTGCTCGTCGTACCGCTTTTGCCAGAACATAATGGGCCTAGCTTTCTACCGCCACCTTGGGCATAAACGCTTCTGATAAAGGGGGAATAAATTTATGGGCAAGAGAACGCTAAGATTCATGCGGGTACGCGTAACAAGAGTGCACTCTCGCAAATACACTGAGATATCAGCGTCCGGCATCGCCTTCTTTTCTCCAGTGGGAGCCTGCAAAACTTGGCTCATAAGTTGTGCTTTTTGACTGGACGCAGATTATTTATTTATTCATTAACTGTGGGAGAGTTTTGTGCCTCCACCTCGTGCCGCTGGTTCGTCAGGTTTTGCTGCGAATACCTTTCGTAAAACGCAATAGCAGTGAAGGCAAGGAAACATTCATCAAGATAGTTTCTCTCAATATTGGAGTGCCTGACGACTCAGGCAGCAAGAAGGCTCTTTCCTTTGCAGTGCAATGCCGCGTAAGCAGGTGAATCATTTAAAATTACTGCGGTGAGCACCATCAGCACAGAGCAGTGCTAGCGAAAGTTAACCAGACGTGTTCTTCTACTCTCTTTCTGCTTCATTACTTACGAAGTTCTCCACTCAGATCTCACAAACATCAAACAAAGGCAAAGACCCAAGTGTCTTGGATGTTCTTAGATGTGGGCCCTTTATTCACCTAGGTCGTCTCGGCCAGGTCGGGGACCAAAGGTGTAGTCTCAAAAGGTTACTTCTGGGATGCCATGAGGAGGGACTGCTCCGAGAAGAGAAGCTTAGAATAGGTTTGTTTTACATGGTTACAGAAATACGTGAAGTGCGTCAGCTAGGTAATGAGAAATCAGGAGGTGCTCGCAAATATGTGCGTCTGTTGGCTTTAATAGGGTTGATCAGGTCCAGATGCCTGGCGAGGGATTATCGCTGCATTAAAAAATTATAATTAATTAGTCAATAATAATCTTTGGCAAGCCGCCCACCGCACAAAGCGGAACGGTTGTAGTCTGGCTGATCTTCCGGCGGCGAGGCTACGCTCTTGTCGATAGATCGCAGCCTCTCAGCCACACCGCTGATGATGCGAATACAACACTACAGATAGCATGGCCTAGTAGCATTGGTCCTTCACTTGGGTTTACTAGAAATACCTCGAGTCGCAAGGTCATCGACTTCCGGCCCCGGCGCCTCAAGGAGAATGAAGGGGATAGAGACCATCGTTTGCACTTCGGTCATGAGGATCAGTCGGTTTCGAGAAGCGTCGCCGACTTCAGACCCCAGGACACAGTGGGGAAGTTCCCTTTCTTATGTCGCAGCCTCCGTTCTGCCCTAGGGAGAACGTTCTTTCTCGACCTCATGGTTATCTCAGTGTGGTCATGATACGCAGCGTCCTCCTGACTAAAGCGATTAGTCGGACAAAAATTTCTACCGCAAATATAAGAAGCTATCTCTGTGGCGAGACCGCACTGACGGCTCTTAGAATGGAGTCTTCTGGCAGCGCAAGGGAGGCCTCGCGTGAAAATTCCTCTCCGCTTGGCTGTCTCCGTTCTGAACAATGCGCAGGCCTTCACGTCGGTAAATGTTAAATTGCTGCACTCGGTTTTCGCTCTCTCGGGTGATAAAACGCGGACCCTTCGAAGGAAGATTTCAATGAAAACATTTTTGTCTTTAGAATCTTCAAAAATTTTAAATATTAATTCCGTGTCTTATTTTTAAATAGGGCCAACGGGATAAGATTTTATACCGGTGCAATCCATCTTGTACTATATATTTCTTCAAAAACAAACAGAAATACAGTTCTTCCCGCTAGCTATAATTTAATGGAGTAGCTTTTACCCAATCATCACAAACTACTTGTTATTATATGCCTCTGTAGCTCTCGTAGAAAAGATGTGTTACATATGAAATAATAAAACAATGGACTTCGAGTGTTCTGGGAAATTAGCGCATCTTCCAGACAGCTACAGATGATACTCATTGCACGCATATATTTTTACCAGAGCACCTTTTTCGCTCTGTGTTGTATTCTATTCCACTCATGCTTTTCACTGCGCTGAGTCCTTCACGTCCAGTTTTTGTTTTATGTTCCTCACTTGCTTTTTTATTAGAATTGTTCAACTTATTCTCTTCCTGTTGTAATTACCTAAGAGATTGGCAGTATATACAAATAAATCGATATACAACTCAGCAATATATAGAGGTATATAGGCCCTTAAGTGCACACTGCTGCAATAGGATGGAAAGGAAGTATATTTCCTCCGTTGTCCGATGTCAGATAGCCCCTACCTATGCTTGCTGAACCAAAGCAGATAAATGAAGCGCAATTTTACATCGGCACGAGCTCCTTCACGACCGAGTGTTTTCAGACAGGGAAATGCCGGCCGACTTTATTCCAACTACGGGTCTCTATATGGGACTCTGCAATTAAATTCCGAAAAGCTCAAGGCGTGTGCGTAGCAGCTAGCTTGCATAAACTTTTTGTAGCGACAGTGGGCGAACACCTTCTCACACCCCCTGTCACGTGAGCAGTAAACACCGTATCGGGTAAACTGCAAGAATGCTTGAAACTGACTAGCAGCCATAATTACCGCATGCCTTTCTTTCCACCATGCTTCCGTTCACTGGCAGAAATTTAGGCGTTGGAGAGCTGTGTTGCGTTTGGTGGCACATACGTGACATGGGATATCATGCAGGTGGAGAGCTTCTAATTTGTCGCATGAAAATACATTTCCTATCGAACTTCCATTTTCGTTTTTAATTTCATGCACCTTCCCTTTTCTTTCGAAAGAAGGCTGCGATGTAGAATGCAATTACTGGATGTTAATAACACTGGCAATGAGTTTAACTCTCTGAGTTGAAGGGAGGCTGGCTTTCAATTACGTACGATCGAGTGTTTTCAGACAAAGACACAGGTTTAGCCATTATTAAAACTGCCGCGTGTTTGTAGCGGGACTCTGTAATTGAGTGCCGACAGCAAGAACGCGTGGCCGTCAGAGAAAGGTCCCATGAACTTCGGGTACGGAGAGCGGCATACCAAAGTCTCACCACTGCTGTCTCGTCAGCCCTAAATGCAGTGGCAGATTAATTTGAACACTGTACGAAATTGATCTCCAGCCAGAATTACAACGTTGCTTGCGTTGCACAGAAGAAGCCTTCGCTGGCAGAAAATTATGAGATGGAAGGTTTCTATTTAAAGCGCTAAAACGAGTTTCCGTTCGTAAATTAGTTTCTGATTGTAACTAAGAGTAAATTACGTTGAATCGACCCTAATGTTTCCACCTAAAGCCAAGCTATAGAATGTAATTAGTGAACATTCGTGGAACTAAAGAATGAGCCACACTCGCCTCGATTAAGCAGGGCGGCCAGCTTTTAATTAAATAGTGCACGAAACTTCGTACACCACCAGGAGTAAGCGTATAGTACTCACGGATTGAAATAGGACACTCGGAGCGCGTGGCCACGCGCTCCGAGTGTCCTATTTCAATCCGTGAGTACTGTACCTCTAACTAACGTTTGTTTCTGCTTAACATATTCTGCACTAGCGCTGCGACATAAATGCTGCCGTTCACCGGGTCGGTCAGTTAACCCGACAGGCACACAGAAAACACGTGTATGACCTTTTGAGAGTTTACAAAATGGCAAATATTTTATCGAAAGTAACTGGTATGAGAGAGGGTGGTCAAGGTATTCAAAAAGGCTTCCCTGTGCACTCCAAGCAAGCGCATAAGCATGAGTTGCGTGTGTAAGAAAACTAAAGCTGATGGCAGATTAACGACGGTAACTATGATACAATAAAAATGAATATCATTCACAAGTTAACTCGCATTTATCGCATGATGCACACTTACTGCGCATTTCGCACTCATTCTAGGGAGCTACTCGTCATAATTCTTTTCTTGTAGGTTCCAAATAAAGTGAAACCAAACAAGCATGAAAAAAAAAGAACCAGAGGATAAAACTAACAGGAAGGCTCTAGTCTTGTCTGCGTGATTTAGGGTGAAGAACTGGGATGTTTATTAAAAGCAGCATAAATGTGTTAGGGGAATATCTAACCTCAGAATGTCCGCTAGAGCAAGGCCCTGAGCAAGGCCTTCCAGGAATAACGAAGGAAGACCCAGCATTTAATTGGCAAGAAGCGACTCTACAGGTATGACGCCAGCAAGAAGACGATTAGTAAATACGACAAATTCTGAGTCCGCTTTCATCAGATCGTAAGCGTTTGAAGCCTTCGCCCCTTTTAGTCTTGCCATCACGTCTACTCGCACTATAGCTGTAAACCTAAGAGAGACTGAATGTCGCTCAACTTCACCAAACAATTAACACGGCCTCAACCACAACACTTTGAAAAAAAGTAGAAGGTTAAAAATTATTTTTCTCTTCAACCAGCTCGACAAGTTCAGAACCCTTTTTTTTAGTTGCCCTTTTATATGCTTTGCATTACATTGTAAACAGAGCTCTGCTAAGCAGGCTAAAATATAGAGCAGAATTTACCAATGCATAGATGCAATCATTATGATTCAACCACAAACTTCAAAACATGGGAATTATTTGATTTAAGGTGTATTCATTCTATATGTAGATTTTAGTATCCGTTATTCCCGTACAAATTATTTAGCTCTGTGCTAAGACCTTCCTCTGCGTCTGACAGAGTTTCGTACGATATGATACCTCTAGTCTACCACTCGAAATGATTTGCTGTGAAAGGGAAGAAAACGGAGAATAACTACTGCCGATTAGATATATCCATATGCACGAAACATAAAAGCCGCCGCGGTGGCTCAGTGGCTATGGTGCTCGGCTGCTGGCCCAAAAGACGCGGGTTCGATCCCGGCCGCGGCGGCTAGAATTTCTTCGGAGGAGAAATTCTAGAGGCCCGTGTGCTGTGCGATGTCAGTGCACGTTAAAGAACCCCAGGTGGTCGAAATTTCCGGAGCCCTTCACTACTGCGTCTCTCATAGCCTTAGTCGCTTTGGGACGTTAAACCCCATAAAACCAAACCAAACGAAACATAAAAATAAAATGCAAAAGCAGTGCGCATTACCTGAAAGAAAATGAAATATTATGTTAATCCTTCCCAGGATCATTTCGCAACAGTTGGTGCGAAAACACATTTCATACTAGTGTTCGGTGTAACTTTCTGATATCAATGAATGTCTCACAAAGCTACAAGAAAAAACCGAAAAGCTTCTATTGTTAAAACTGACCTGCGAAATTTTTGATACGCGCTACAAAAATCTTGAAGTCATGCTGCGGATTCTATTTTATCAACGGCAGATAAGCTTGGCGACCTGTTTAAAAACCGGAGATATGGTTAGCTGATGCTTGTCCCGGGGAGGCGGGGGGGCTCCATTCATAAAGGTGGCAAGGCAAGGATATGGGAGAGTTGGCGCTGTTTAAACGAAAACTTCTTCCCTTGCATTCTGGTTGTTTTCGAGTGTATGATTAATTCCAGTCATTGTTTACCTTTCGAAACAGTGTCTGTAAGTCTGCAGTACGTGATATGTGTACTGTCATTACTGATATCACTTAACCTTGGTCCTTTCCGAGGCATGCCACCCAAAGCGCATGTCTGGCTTCTGGCTCTATACGAGATTTTGCTTCCGGCAGTAGAGTCACGTTCAGTGATCAAGGCCCCAGCATGACGCACGGGAAGGACGGAGAATCAGCTCCGTCTTAGCGGTTGTTTACGACAGTGGCTCGCTTTCAGAGGAACAGCAAAAGAGGTGAAAGCCTTTGGTAGCATCACCGTGCTCTCATTAGATCAGCCAGAAACACTGGAAAGCCAGAATTATCTTAGACTAAAGGAAACTGTGAAGTTCACCCGATGAACTAGATTTGCTTACTCGACCCGCCTACATGTCGCTGCAGTGCGGTGAAAAAAAAATACAAGGAGTGCACAGACTTTGTGCCTGAGTTCTTGCAATGGACGGGTGGATTAGGGACACGGTGAAAAGTAGGCTTTCCATAGCTTTCCATGGAATATTCTCTGCATGGATATGCAGGGCTCTGAGGAAGCAGCGAGCTGTTCATTGCTATATTAACGTAGAGATGCAAGGCTGTACTTACGCTCTGTAGTGGCTTGTTCATAAGACGATCCCGTGTCGAACCTGGCTAGGAAATATGAAATGTGACGTATTACGCATGGTTTGGCCGCGAACAATCACACTTTGGTGTTTCAGAATTTCTGAGGGGAGTGGAGTTGGTCCTGCAGATAAATGTTAAGAACGCTTTAGCTCATCTTGAAACGTTAGTTCCTATCATTTTATTATGATAAATACATGCTTCGTCGCTGCTGTCACTCATATTTGATAAACCGAGCACAGCTTTATTAACTTCATGTTACTTACCTGGGGTATATAATTTGAATAGTTGCCTGCCTTCGTTAAGCCTTTTTCTGTCATTTCTTAATTTTTCGATGGTCATAACTCTCGATAACATATTTCACCCGTCTTAATAACATATTCAGCTACTCATGTTGGGTAGCTTGAAAAGAAATATCATTTCTAACTTGCCCTTGGAGAATTGGTTAGAAAGTATGCACCAGCTCCAAGGCCTTCCTTCTTTCTGTGTTTTACACGTGAAATATTTTTAGCAGTTATTACGTCTCTTCCAAGCAATCGCATATACAGAAGTGGGGCCCGCTTTTTAGCTTGGCGGTTCCGCGCAGCTTTTGCTGAAAACGCAGGCCCTTTGGTATTGGTAATTTGTTCTTTTATACAAGTTTATAATCCTCTAGCCCGTGCTAGTCTAATTGCACCGCTTATTAGGACCGTAGTATTTCTGAGACTAACACGTTCTTTCCTTCACTCCTTTACTCTTTTTCGTATGCATGATAGGGGGCTCCTACATTCCTCGTAGAGCTTTAATGAGACCCTCACCAGCAACTTGTTATCTTTGGGCTGTCACCGGCTCCTGTATGGCGCATGCATTAGAGTAAAGACAAGACATAGGCGCGGCTGCGTTTCACGTTCGCTTACCAGCCAGAAAAACATGCCGAGGAACTGATCAAAGCAACGTAGAGAAAGCGCGGGACTCAGTGAGCAGGATAGCGGAATAATTGACAACATCGGGACAAAAGACCGCGTAAAATGAGGACGCAGCACAGTTGCTGCACAGCTGCACATTTTTTACCGCAGTTGCCTGCTCTTCTCTTCCTCTCGTTATTCCTGAAAAAGTGCCAAGAAGGGCAGCTTTTTGAAGCGCGCAACGTGGTGCTGCTGGTCTTCGTGTCGCATCGACGGAATTCAGAGCCTCGGTGATAGAGCGGGATGCAGTGAGATGCTCAGCGCAGTTTAAATTGCATTCCATTTCCAGAATTGTGGGTTAACAGTACTCTAGCAGAAAGGAAATCGATGGCATTGTGTTGTTTTCTTTGTTGAAGGAAAATAAGCGAAAAGGAACTTGGAAAAGCGACATTACGCGCGCTTTTGAAAAGAAAGTAAATTTCGTACATGCTATCCGGGGAGTCGGTGAAGTGCCACCTCTAGAAACGAAAACTTGTTTAAGCAATAAAATAGAATTTAGTGCTTTCTTAAAGGTTTAGGAAGCGCAATACATTTTATTCTATTCCAAACCCGAACTCATTGCCATCCATGCATGTGGTATTGCATGCTGAAAGAACTGCATGAAGATGTGATGTGTGAAGAAAAGCATAAAATCACCACTGACTTGCAGCAGAATGTTTTTTTTTAGAACGGTGCAGAATAACCGTATGAAAACAGTTAGAAAACAATCATTACTCATGCACACTCACGAGCTTATTTGGCTGGTGTCAAAAAACGTTCCCTCGATGTGTGTCTGCAGTGATGCCGTCGCAATGCCAGTTGTGGCCACAACTGGCTTTTGTAGTGCAAACTGCGGTGGACGCTGTGACTTCTGAATTGAGCCGTAAGAGCTACAAGAGGGGCAAATTAGCATGCCGCTATAATTTCACGAAGCGCAGCTTTGGAACGGAGAGAGAACATGGTGGCAATAACAAAAACAATCTGGACGAAACGCTTAGATAGTTCCCGCTTTGGCAACGCGGCTGAGCTTACTGGCTCAGCCGAACCGTAGACAATTTTTATCTATGCACTGTAAGATAAATGTTTTATGCGCATTTTATCCCCGGCGATTATTAATTACATGGATGAAAAAATGCCTACTTGCTAAAGAGGCAATGCACCTTTGTTTAAAACGTCCTCCTCATCCAGCGATGACGAGCGCTGTGGCGACGCTTTACATCAACTGAGCACTCCGGCCCTACGACATCCTATTTCTAAAACTTATTGCTGGAAATTGCTGAAGCAATATTTTTCTTAGTCTCTTCAAGAATTCCAGCGATTCTGAATGATTTCGTCTTTGTGGGTCTCGAACATATGGACTTCAAAGCATTTGTGGCCTCCGATTTGAACTGAATATGTTTTGTGACAGAACGAGTGTAGAACGCTGAAAGCTATTGCGATTACATTGGTCTGCATGGCAGGAAGAAGACTGGCCTCGAGGTGTAAAAAATGCGGTTTCGCTTGTCCCCTCTTGTGTTTTTAGAAAAGCGGAAGGGGATGAGCAATTGAAAGAGAGATGTGACAGCAAAAGACGCCGCGGCAGATAAGAAAGCGACCAAAATTTCAAGGCGCGGCCGAAATTCCGCGTCAGCTTTGTCTGTCTTGCGACCACCACGTTTCAATTTTTGGAGAAATGCTGGCAGAAAAGACATAAGAAAGTGTAGTCGAGGGTTTGACGGCATACCGTCTGGTCAGGAATCATGGTGATGAGGATTGCTGGTCACTGGCCAAAGAAAGAAAGCACACAGAAAAATTCTACTCAGTATTCCATCGCCTTCATGTTTGGCCCCATTCCACTTTCGTGTTGTATCAGCCTCCGGACACTCTGGATGTATTGCTTTTGAGGCATCGTACTTTAATCTAAGCGACTCGGAGTAGAATAGGAGTTGCTATGAACGCCGATAAAATGCGGACGCCAGTTGGACAAGTTGAAGAAGTTCCTGTGTTAAGTGTGACCCTTTCTACTGGCAGTCATTGCGTTCTATGTCAGCAGCCAGCGGGGCTGAATGTACGAACATGCAAGGCAAGAGCTCAAGCAATGGCATTGGCTCGGCAGCTGCAAATTCGAACATCGAACAAAAGGCAGAAAATACCGGCACACAAGAAGTGAACTTAAGCCCGATTTACAAGGAAGCATACTGTGGATGCTTCTGCAAACACTTTAGCATCCGTGAGTGCCGCAGAAGTGCTAAAGGAAGCACACGGCATTCAGTTCAAGCAGTTTTTTCCACGCGTGAGCGTAATTTATGAAATATAATAGTTAGTCTTTGGAGATAAAAAGGTCCAGATGCGCTCCTGTTTAGTCTAGTGCCAGTTTTAAAAAGGTAGCCGTGCCCGTGCACTCAACTGCAGGCCCCGTACTGAAAACCACTCATGCCAATTATCCGCGACGTTGAGAGCCGTCTGCTTTCTCTCCTGTTTTCACTTCATTCTCTTCTTATTTGTTACTTTATTTTCCGCTTTCTATCCCTTGTTCTTTCATTATTCTTCTCAATATTTGCCTGAGATTTTATTTCTTCTTGCCTTTCATCTCGCTTTCAGAGTTTTCTTTTGCTCTTCACTTTTTCTTTATTTTTCAGTCTTTTTCACATTTTTATTTGTTTCCGCCTTTGATCACTTCCTGCTTTATCCCTTCATTCGTGTCCTTTCGCGTCTTTTAATTTGTCTCCGAGTTGTTTAGATGTATTCATACAGCTTTTATTTCACGGAACAATGCCACTCTTTTCCGGTTCCCGAAGTGTTCCCTCTCAGCGCACCTCGTAGCCTAATTTTTTTCTGCATTGTATTACAGGTCACCGCAAATCATTGTTTCTTGAGCTGCCTCCCCTACACTGTAAAAAAAAATGCTCCTCAGTACAGAGAAACCCGCTGGTAATGCGTTGCCGGAGGGTTTTCCGCAACATGAATACAGCGACTCCGTCCGACGGTTGTCACATTCTTGGTAACGGAAAGTTACGCTATGCTATGAACGAGAATGAAATCGTTTCTTTGCAACGAATGCTTCTGTTGTGTTCTTATTAAAGGTCCCGTAATGTGTATGCATACTTCCTCCGTTCACTTGGAAGTCATCTGATCTAGAACGGAAATAATCTGCATTGTAATTATGTACTATCGAGAGCAAAAATAACAGACCCCTGCCAGCGCGTGCCGATCCGCGCCAAACTGCACGTGAGCACCGCTTGACGAAGCGCTCCAAGTGCCGAGACTAGCGCAATGGCGTGCGCCCATCTTGAGGAGCGCTACGCATTGCGTGCCACTGCGCTCGTCTCAGCATCTGGAGTGCTTCGTCAAGCGGCGCTTGCATGCAGTTTGGCACAGATCGGCCCGCGCTGGCAGGGGTCTGTTATTTTTGCTCTCGATAATACTTTCAGTAGTACATGCACATGCATCTGTGTATAGCTTCTGCCCAGAACGTTCACTGCAGATATAGCAGTCCAGAGGCCGAGGAAATAAGTATTATGTACAAGACTTTCATGCATTTTATGTATTGCACACGTACAAAGAATGCAACTTAGAATGAAAGAGTGGCAAGTGTTTGGTTGAGTACAAGTACATACGTTTTATTTTCATGACATATTGCACACATTGTACCTCTAAAAATTGCATTCGGATCCATCTGAAAAGATAAAAATATCCGCATTTAGTAGCCCCACAACACCTATTATAAATTTCACAAATACATTTGAACCATCCGCTATTGAGCAATCGGCTTTTGTAGAAGCTTGTAAAAGCCATTTACTGAGAACCAAACCAACATGATTCATTGCCTAAAATTTATTTCTCATAACAGTAAACAGCAAAAACCACAGGGCCAGGAAGAAGCAGACAAAATGCGCTTACTCGGACACCACTGTGTGCATGAAAGTCTTTACGGTTGTCTACAATTTTGTGCAAATATAAAGTAGCTAAGGATGGGTGCCAAATACAATTCAATGCAGATGCCTTTCATTACATAGTACTCAATGCACAACTTAGTGAGCAAGGAACATTGGTAACATCTGAAAAAGGCCAGACACTTGCCCACAAGCATGATGATGATTGTGATTTTTGATGGCGCGAGGGAATCTGAGGACAAAGAGCACCATGGCACAAGGTATTTTCTTCATCTCAAGGTGGGGCAACGAACCATTTGGCAGGCATTTCACCCTAAAGAAGACGGGCACCAGGTGAGGAGAAAGCTTGTACCCATTGGAATGGTGGTTACCCAGCACTTGCCCACAAGCAATCAGGAAGCATACTTCCCCGAAACCTTATGCTTTCAGTCATATTTCCATTATCTCAGCATCTGCACGAAAACGTACTAATCTCTGATGTCAGTGAAAATGCAGCCACAGGTGCTGGTTGCAGCTCACTAAGGTATTCAAATATCTCTGCAGTGCGCCTCACGAGGAACAGATGCTTAAGTTTCCACAAAGGGATCCTTGCAGAAATTTAACCGAAGGCCGCTGCCATGTTAACCTTTTCAAAATGATGGCCCAGAAAGACAAAGTGTAGTCATGTGTCTGATGTAGAAAAAGGATGAAGGCATGAATCTTTCAGCTTCTTCAACAGCTGTGATGTGTTTGTAACTGGTATCGCTTGGTTTGGTTATTAGGGTTTAACGTCCCAAAGCAACTCAGGCTATGAGGGACGCCGTGTTGAAGGGCTCCGGAAATTTCGACCACCTGGGGTTTTTTAACGTGCACTGACATCGCACAGCACACAGGCCTCTAGAATTTCTCCTCCATTGAAACTTGGCCGCCGCGGCCGGGATCGAACCCACGTCTTTCGGGTCAGCAGCCGGGCGCCGTAACCACTGAGCCACCGCGGCAGGGCTGTTGCTGGTATTACTTCGCACAGCTTCAGTCTTCTCTTTGACATTTCGTGAAATCATTCCATATCTGTGAAAGATCTCGCTCGCAAACATTTTGGTTCTAATGAAGGAGCAAAAAAGACCCATGTCCTAGGCCTTTTTTTGTGACACTAAAGGAAGGCTCGCTTTTAGGGTCATTATTACGAAGAGGACAATGTGGCAACAAACTTTGAAACAATTTCTGCAAGGGCTGAGTGTTCTGAAGCCTAAGAATTTCTCATGAGGCGCCCTGCAGATTGAGTGCTCTGAAGCCTAAGAATCTCTCATGAGGTGCCCTGTAGATGCATCAGAACACCTAAGTAAGCTGTTACTGGGTCCTGTAAGTGCTATGTCATTTGACATTAAGGGTATGTACTTTTCCTCGACACATGCAGTGATGATGTATATGTCGAGCGAAAGCATAAAAGACTTCGAAGAGTTGCGCTTCCAGATTGCTTGCGGAGGAAAGCACAAGTCTGGCCATGCTCAGCTTTTACCTTTGCTTCTTTTTTGTTGAGTTCTGCAGTGAGTACTACGTAATGACAGATGGTATCTGCATCGACTCATGTTTAACATCTGTCTGTGCGACCTCCATCTTGCACGACACGACAGGCAACTCCATAATGCCCTTCATGCACCGAGTGTCAGTGTGTTCTGTCAGCTTCCTGGTCCTGTATTTTCTGTTCTTAAAGTTATTACTGCCTTCATTCTCCACTCCATGAAGCCTGAATGTGCTACACTGGGTTGCTCCATGCGTCATGCAGTAACCTGGCCATTTTTTTCATACATCGGAGGCACTCAGGTCGCAAGCCATGCTTACTATATTCAGCAGATAAGTGTACATGTGAGACGTATCATTTATAACCAATTTTAACAGTGGTATTTCGTGCAAGAATATCTAAATGCTACTCAATTTTTGCTCAAATTTTCATATACACACTCTTATTCAGATTAAAAACATAATTTGGCTACTGTGCTCTCGTGATGCCACATCATGAGTTTGCATCAGCAGCTTAGAATAGTGCCTCTGTTACCTCTGCCGATGAAATCGAAAATGTTCAGCAGAAGATTGTATGCATCCTTTGTGATAGATATATTGAGCGCTGTCGTTTCTAAGACCACGACTTTCTTCTAGCAGACCTTGGTATGTCTACTCTTTATGACATGGATTTTCTACATAAAGTTGTGCTCGGCTCTATTGACTGTGAGCCGTTATTGATGTCACTGCGATTTCGTGTGCCTCAGGGAAAAACCACCAAATGCTATGATAGATTTTATCCTGACATGCATGCCATTTCACCAATGACTCGTTTGCAAATAACACAATTCAACTTTTTATGACACAGAAATATTTGCCTAATTTGCTGTTTTCATTGTTTATTCATTATGCTTGTTTTTCTTTACTATTATTATCATCGTATCTGTGACCATTTTTCTGTATTATGTCTGTTCACGTCATGATGTTTGTATTGACTTAGTGTGCACTCGTTTAGGCCAATTGGCTGTTCAGGCACATTTAAAATAAAATATCTACCTATCTATTTAAGCAGAAGCACAGCACCAAGGTACTCACCAACTGTTTGAAGCACTGTGCGCAAGTTCTCGTGCCGACATGAATACAGGTACTTTGGAATGCACACTGTCCAAGTCTTCATCATGCCATGCCGCTCCGACTCTCTGGTAGCAAAATTTCCACTAAAAAAAGAGCAATTTTGTTTATGTTAGACTAGTAATATTAAATTTTACTATATACTAGGTACTTCTCATCATTCTACCCCAGACTAAACCATACACCAGTGATCATCATGTTTTAATTTTCTTGTATATGATCACAAAATGTGGTGTAATTAACATGTTAGAAATTCTGGTCAAAATAAATCTGACAAAGTATTGTTTAAAAAAATCTGGGCACAAGGAAGAAGAAAGCTAGCCAGATAGCCTGGACGAATGTTTTCAGTTTCATGCAAGCATCAGTACCCTTGCACACAAAATGTACAATTTAGTGGGTTTACCCTTCCAGAATGGAATTTCATGCTGCAACCATCTAGCAATGCGAAAAAATTTTTTACTTCCATTCCAGACAAAGGAAAGAAAATTCCTCTGGTTTTTCTTCACAAGCCTCTGCAAGTATACAATTCAGTGAATCTACTCTGCAAGTACGTGAACCTACCAGCACGAGACAATGACAAGAAAGGAGACAAAGCAGGCGCTGACTCGCAACTGAAGTTTATTGAAGTAAACAGGGAGTACATAGAAAAGCCAAACAACACCACAAACCACACAGTTACAGATATGCTATACCACAACATGAGTAAAAGATCGCTCTTAACTTTCCTCTCATCTAGGTAGTCCAACTCGTTGCATATTAACACGATGGACAGCACACTCACAAATTTGTCACCGAGTCATAAGATGTGTCTAGCCTCGATAATTTTCCGGTTAATCTGCTCCGAATGTATCGCCAAAATGAGTGTTGCCAAAAGGAATGGCTAGCAGCCTTCACATTCCTTGCGATGTACAGATAAGTTAGAACCCCTACCAATATCCAAATATCTCTTGTGCTCCCGTAGTCTTACATTCACACACCTTCGAGTTTGACCAACATAAACCCAACCCCAAGATAACAGTATCCGATACACCACATACATTTTACAAGGCACATATGCTTTTCCCGGACCAAATTCACAAAATTATTCTTAACAATTTTACAGTTTGTAGACAACTTATTAGGGGCCAAGAGCACCATTTCTGCGTCAAACCTTCTGACCACATTTTTCAAATTGTGCGACAATCTACGTATGTACAGTAACATGGTCGATCTTTTGGTATCTCGATGGCTGGCCCTGGCCGTATCCTGCCAATCCCTGTGAAGGGGTTTTAGCTTTAACATGCTAAAGGGAAGAATGGCGCAGCATCAAGTAATAAGGACAGCAGGACAACAAGCACACGCACAAGTGCCAACCTTGGAGTGTATACAGAATCCAAGAGCACGTGCTTGACAATCAGCACTGACAGTCAAGGAAATGAGAAAACACTGATTTGAACATTCAAGATTGAATGAGCCCGACCCTTGACTGCCAACGCTGAATGTCAAGCACACGCTCTTGAATTCTGTATCTGCTCCAAGGTTGGCACTAATGCGTGTGTGCTCTCCTGCTGTCCTCGTTACATGATGCTATGCCATTCTTACCTTTAGCATGTCTGACCAACTTGATCAATCTTATACGCTCAGCTTTAACAATTTATCACACACTCCTGCAATAGCATGGTTGGGGAATAATGCTTTCGTAAGCCTTAAAATCTGCTCATGGAGACCACTTGTCATGCTGTGAAAGCATCACTTCATCAATACTGAGCCTAGCCTAGATGACGCAATGCTATCTTTCACTAGCTTAGAATAGTTCGGCCAATAGTCAAGTAGCTGCTTGACACTCCTGGGTGAATATCGGCAGCATACATGGCATGTGCAGAACATCAAGGTGAAGCCCAGAAACCGCAGCTCTTTTTGATGGGACATTTCCTCTAAGGAAATGCTAAGTTAAAGAAAGGCCTTGCTCCTTAAACAACTTGACAATATGCACAGGTCCCACACTATCGCAACCTTTTGTAAAAGACCAGAAAATCAGACGCAGTGAAAGATTTTCCCCCAGCCCATGCAAGTTCTTGGCAATCACTCCATCCACCCTGCTTAAGAGAATATTACTTAGCACAGAGGCATTCAATCGATACATATACTAGACTTTTGAACATATGCCGCACAGCCATACTCCAGAAACATGCTCTTCAAATAAAAGGAGGTAAGTCCAAAAAACGACTATTACGCACCTGTTCCTAAACACAAGCTCATCATTGTGCTCCGATATACACATTCACAAGCTTTTCATAAGGTCCTCATACGGGATGGAATAAAATAGTTCTACATCGACACTAACCACCAGACAATCTGCTGGATTGCCATTCTTCAGATACTCAACCACGCTGTGAATTGAGTACAAGAAACCGATCTTCAAGATGCGAAGTAGACAAATGCTTTTGCAAATAACCAGACAAAATTTTGCAAGAACCCTTTTCTGAAATTTATCTGAAGAGCATGCTAGTGAATAGCCTTTATTTTAAGAGCATGGCTGTAGAGTACTGCAGTGTGGTATGTGTTCAAAAATCTGGTATATGTAGTGGTTCGAAGATGGGCCTTGTGCTAAGAGATATTTTAAGTAGGGTGTATAGAATGATTGTCAAGGACTTGCATGGACTGGGGGAAAAAATCTTTTGCTATGTTGATGATTTTCTGGTCTTTTACAAAGGTTCTGATAATTTGGGATGTGAACATATTCTCAAGCTGTTTAAGGAGCAAGGCCTTTCTCTTAGGTTTACCTTGGAGCAAATGTCGCCACAAAAAGAGCTGCGGTTTCTGGACCTTACCTTGATAAGTTGATCTGCACACACCATGTGTGCTGGTGATATTCACCCAGGAGTGTTAAGCTGCTACTTGGACACAGGTTGGCTATTACAAGCTAGTGAAAGATAGCATTGGACTGTCAAGCCTGGGCTCAGAATTGATATTGATGAAGTCATGCTTTCTTAGCATGACGACTAGTTTCCAAGAGCACATTTTAGGTTAATGAACGCAGGATTTCCTAACCATGTTATTTGCAAGAGCATACAATAAATTGTTAAGGAAGCCGAAAGCTTTTCACGGCGACCGGCGCAATCAGGCCGGGGCCAGCCAGCGAGATGCCAAAAGACCGGTTGTGTTACCGTACGTACATAGATTGTCGCACAAATTGAAAAATGCGGCCAGAAGGTATGATGGAAAAGCGATTTTCTTGGCCCCTAATAAGTTGTTTAAAATATGTAAAATTGTTAAGAATAATTCTGTGAATGTGGCTAGAGAAAAGTACACATGTGGAGTGAAATGTATATGTATCATGTAAAATGAACATGGTATCAGACCCTGTATCTTGTGGTCGGGTCTATATAGGTCAAACTGGAAGGTGTATCAATGTAAGATTACAGGAGCACAAGAGGGTAGGGGTTCTAACTATTCTGTATATTGCAAGGGATGTGAAGGCTGCTACCCTTTCCTTTTGGCAGCACACGTTTTGGCAGTAAATTCAGAGAAGATTAAATGGTAGATTATTGAGGCT
Organism: Amblyomma mixtum; assembly: GCF_055824585.1. Lineage (NCBI taxonomy): Eukaryota > Metazoa > Arthropoda > Arachnida > Ixodida > Ixodidae > Amblyomma > Amblyomma mixtum. The sequence goes on from NC_143012.1 coordinate 50,191,023, forward strand.
AGACACACCTTACGACTCGGTGACTAATGTGCAAGTGTGTTGTCTATCGCACTAACACGCAATGAATTGGACTATCTCGATCAGGGGAATGTTCAGGGGCATTGACTCATGTTGTCATGTATGCTTATCTATAATTGTGTGGTTTGTGGTGTTGCTTGGCTTCTTCATGTATTCCCTATTCACTTCAATAAACTATGGCCGCGACTCAGCGACTGTCTTGTCTCTTGTCTAGTCTTTCGCACTGGTAGATTCACCATGATGTCTCACCTCTGCAGAAATCCAACACGACATTTTCCTCTTCACACTTGAGGTTCAGTGCATAATAAGGCCAACGCCAGTCATCCGCAAGAAAAGTTCATGGCTCCATTAACACCGCCTCCTGCTTACAAGACACAGTGCGGCATTCACTGTAGATTCTACCTGCAACACAGAACGCAAAGTTTTAGTTTGAGTGGACTAAACTATGAAAGCAGCACAAAATATCTACAGCCAAACGGCCGAGCTGAAAGAAATAGAGGGTAGCGTAATAGTGAATATACTGATATAGTTTTGTGTAACATCTTCTATTCATATAAAATGTACACTTTTTTTTCTTATGCTGACGCCTGGGTACACTATTCTGTGCACTTATTGCATGGGCCCGAACTAGCAGCTTGCTAAGGGCCCAGATGCTTTTATCTCCCTGTTTGTATAACCTTCATCCAAAGTGAATAAACTGATACTGATATTGCATGCAAGATATATGCATGATATATTGTGATATTCAACACTGCTACCATTGGCTTAGCCAACTATTTATGCATAACAAAAAATGCCGTATCACAAATACTGATACACTAACTATTAGCGTTAATATTAGCAGTGCAGGTTCAATGCAAAAAAAAGGGGCCTAGTGCTAGCTGCCATTCCCACAGCAGGCTTGTGACCAATCGCCAGTTTAAAGGAATGACTGAAAAGGAAGAGAGCCAGTAGGAAGGAAGACGGGCATAAAAGGACTTAGGATACAATAGGCAGGCAAAGTTATTTAGACAGCAACCAGAAAAGAAACATTAACACCCAAGTAAAGATGTACAAGACCAACCATACCATTGTGCACAGTGGATAACTTGTTAACCTCATTTAGCCCAAAATATATTTTCATATATACGAGGGGGTACCCAAAAGAAACCGGACTTATTTTTGTTTGAACTTATTTGTTCACATTTTAAGCACAGTCCTTTAATCTCCTTCAAAGTATTCCCCACTTGCAATGATACACTTGTCGAATCTTTTATTTCATTTTTCAAAACATTGTTTAAATTCATCTTTTGCGATGCTTGACAGTGCCTCCGTCGTTTTTTTCTTCACCTCAGCAACATCAGCGAAACGCTTTCCATTCACTTATTTTTTTCATTCTAGGAAACAAAGAAAGTAGCACTGGGCAAGGTCGGGAGAGTATGAGGGTTGAGGAATAGGGGTCATGCCATTTTTGGTCCAAAATTGTCGTAGAGACAGGGATGTGAGCCATGATGGAAAAACCAGTCACCCGACCACCACAAATCAGGCCGCTTCCACAGCACACTGTTGCCCAATCTTTTCAAAACATCCAAGTAGAAAGCCTGGCTAACTGTCTGACCCTGCGGAACAAATTCTCAATGGATGACTCCTCTCACGTCGAAAAAACAAATCAGCATTGTTTTGAGGTTTGGTTTCACCTGACTAGCTTCCTTGAGGCGAGGTGAATTTGAAGTTTTCCATTGGCATGATTGTTGCTTTGATTCAGGATTCGATAAAGGAACACTTCAGTTGTCCCCATAGCATCGTCCTTGTACGTCTTTCTTAATATTTCAAGAGTTTCCATTCAACTTTTTCCGAGCAAAAATCAGTTTCACCGGCGCACGCTGTTCGCGAAAATCAGTCATTGCAAAAACGACATTCACACAAAACAGTCGTCACTCTAAAACTCTGCCTAAACTAGTCTGACCTCCTTCAATGACGGCACTCGGCTTACTGACTCGGGACTGTTCGTTCTATGTGCTCCTAGTGGCAAAACGCGGTACCACAGAAGCTTTGCCGACCAAAATATTTAGTCCGGTTTCTTTTGGGTACCCCCTCGTACTTGTCCTATAAAGTGATTACATTCATTAATAGCATAACTGACCGACTGAAACCAAAACAGGGGTGAAGGGCGGTGAATGAGCCCTAGGCGTGATGCTTTTGCCTTCCTAGTGGGACACAGAAGGATCATTCAGTCGAACATCGGGTCTCTGAGATTAATATGTAGTTTAATATTAGCGGAAAAATAGAACAACAAAGCAAGCAATGTAGCTGAACATTGTTCTATGCACATGAGAAAAAAAAGCATTATGAATAACCAAGTATGCAATGTTTGTAGCTGCACATTTCTTCACACACGTGTCTAAAACATATGCGCATGATTTGCCACAAGATAGTGTCTCGTTTAGATAGGGTACCTGCTATGGCAGTAGTGCACAATCAGGCTGGAATGAAATGCAAACAGCGCCTATGAACAAGACAAAATATTTCACCTGTGTGATTTCAGCTTGAGTATGCAGCTAGCCTGATTCCTGTTTCTGGTTAAGAGATCTACCTAATACACATATATGAACCCTTTCTAAATGTATACCTTGCTGCAAAGTAGAAAAGTACTGCACATGTATGTTCGCATTGTAAATGCTAACATACATGTGCAACTGTAAATGCATAATGTGTGTCTAATGCTCATCATTATCAGTCAACGCTGTCACTTCCAACACCAAGCAGATACATGAAACCTGCAAAAACTCCTTGAAGGCAAGAGTCTGGAGACAAGCTTCTAGACCCACTCTGAAGGATGTAGATTTGGTGTTTAGTGTGGCATATAATTACTTCTGCATTAATAGCGAGCACGTAAGTCCAATACAAGGTGCTTCTGAATTTGGTCGCCTAAAATTTGCTTCGGAGAACGCAAAATAATGCTAAAGAGCAATCTATAGACACAATATTGCATGCTGAATAAACAAGAAGAAAAAAAGAAGGCAATGCTCTGGAAGCACCTTCAGTCATTCAAGACAAAAATGATGAGGCATGCTGATGCTGCTGCTTGAACAATAGAAAAAAGCCACTACTGCTTACTTACAATAAACGCTTTCTCTGAGCAAGCAATGAAAGAGAGCTGTAACTCATGAAACCTCACGTCATTCTTTTTACAAAAAAGGAATTTAAAAGGTTGCAATGCAAGAATCCCTGCCATAATAGTATTCTCCTCACACTTGTGTTACACAAGCCAAGGCTTTTAACAGCATGGGTTTTTGCATGTGTTCATTCTGAAGCATTACCCGGTTGAAGCGACACGAAATATTTACTTCCCCATGAACCTGTGCGTGTAGCATAATCACAGAAAATATTTTTTACACTGGACAGAAATACAACAGCATAGTGGCGTAACTGACACACAACAGGCTTCGGGGACAGTGCAAGACAATGATCTGAACTCCTACACAACAGACCTGCGACATTACAATGGCTAAATCCTTGATAGTACTATTTAACAGCCATCTAAATGCTCGTGCGCAACAGGCGGGAGCACTATACTGCGAAGCAACAGTAAACCTTTGCCACTAGTCTAAACAAAAGTGCGCCTCATTGCGACTTCCACTAAACTTTTTTGCTCCCAGTGCAACAAAGCAAGTACACAGGGGGCTCGAATGGCAACGATACGATGTGTTAGGCTATCATGTCATCACCTTAACATAAACAATGCATGTGGTCTCTGTTCCGGACTGCCAATCAGCCTCGAGAAGACAAAGATGCTTATAAAAAAAGAACAAAGCAACAAGCTCTCAAACCTCACAGTGAACATAGAAGTAGCAGAACCATGTAACCTAGCCAGTAGTTCGAAGCTAAGCAGCAGAAGAAAATATGTTAAGGCCAGGACTGAGCAAACAGAAAATCATGGAGGAAACCTAAAAGCAGCAATAAGCAATGAGAGTGGAGTTGCCTTGATGTTCATTGTCAATACCTACTGCTCAAAGTAAAGGAAACCAGGGTATAAGAAATACAGGATTTCATATTATGCTTTGAGCAAATGCAGTGAGAATGAAACAGACTAGAGACTTGTCTTATAACATTTTCACTCTTTACTTTGCACCTGAGGAAAATAAATTTGTGTGCAGTTCACCTACTGCTTGGCACTGTCCTAGAAGCAATGAATCCAGGTCTCGAAAAGTCTACAGAGAGAATACTGATGCTGCATGTGCATTTCTCTCTAGACTCCCTCGTTTATTCCTTCCCTTAGGTTCAGGAGTCCACCGAGAGAAGTGAGACAGTTACTGCCCCATTTTCTTTCCTCAAAAACCAATTTTCATTTCATTTCTCTGAACTGTCCTGAAATGTGTATAAGTTACCAATTTTTTTAGTGCCCAATTACATACTGTAATTTTTGCAAGGAATATGAGGTTGATGAACAGAAAAAAAAAATGTCTGGAATGGTACCTTTGGTAACTTGGCACCTGGACAAACAGCTGACCCACTGGGCGTCCCCAGGGGCTCTGCTGCGAGGCGTCCCTTGCAACAGTAGCCGGTTGTCCAGATCCAAAGGAACCATGCGAATGATTACCGAAAAGTTTAAGGACAGCAGATGCATGAACACAAAACAGCTTTTCAGCACTGTTGCAGTGGGATGAACGGTTCCAAATCTCTAGATTATACCTGGTAATAAATAAATTACCAGAAGACCATCTCGAGCGCAGAATGATCTCAAATAGAGTTCAGTAAAGCAGAAAGTTGGGCTAGTTGGTATCGATCCATCTAAAAACGGAGCATAGAAAAACACGCAGAACACAGGGAGAGCGGACAGGACAAGCACATTCAACACGCACTACCAACATGGACAGCTTGTGCTTAATTGAATCGAAAAGTTTACGCTGACCGACCAATGTTACTTCAAATAGAGACAGAAAGCGCATGCACGTTGTGCTGATGTTACCGTGAACATAACATGCGACGAGACACAGGGTTACAATACAAACAAAAAACCGCTTTCAAAATTTGAGAACAAATAGCTCACCTTCTCACAAGTTCACCAAACCGGAGACGATGCCGTGTGGCTACCGCCAGTCACTCGTGATGCCCAGAAACAGTAAAAATACAATGCTGCTGACCTTCCTTGAGCAATTTTCAGTCGATTAAACTTCGAACTATTCGAACCGACCACCGTGCACCTCACCAAGCATGTGTGCATGGAGGAAGTAAAATTCATGCGGGCAAGTCAGCCGCGCAAAACTCCGAGCACGATGCCATTTGCAGAGCTATTCCTTCCTCCATGTGGCTAGCAGAGATGCACGGGAAATTCATAGCCCCATTCGCGTATTCGCGTCCGCAAACGCGCACCACCTTGAAAACATATCAGATGTATTTAATTTTACCGTAGCTTTTTTAGCTGACAACTTCAATGGTTTTACATATTAAAATTTTCTTTTCGTTTCATGAGCGTTGTTACCACAAGAGCGCAGGGCATGCAGCTTGGCCATGACGAGTCGAAGCGCTAGCCAAGCCCGCAGTCGGAACCATGCGCGGAGTTGCGGAGTTTGTGTGGTGTTGAGTGAACAGGTGCTCGTGAGGTGCTTTAGAACGGTTTTTGTTCTTCCGTGTTCGCTGCGTGCGTCCTGCGCGCTCTATTGTCGTTACGGTGTGTGTATGTGTGCGGCCCGTACGCCGCATTGGAGTGTACGACCGCTTGCTGTCCCATGCGGCATCGATGCATAGTAAAACGACCATGCAGAATGTGCGTCACAATGACAGTGGCCCTGCACTAAAGAGGAGACGAAGCCGGCGGAAAAGCTGCTCACCCTCGTGGGACTGCAAGAATCTGGCGAGGAACGGTCGACACGCGTTTCGGTGGATGATTTCGTTTATCAAGCTAAAAAATTCAGCACTGGCCAATAGCACTGATGAGCTGCTGCTGCGTCATGGTAAACACCTGTCTAATGTTTATTACAAGCTTGTTGGATGTGAACGTGGCCATGAGTGGTATTCGTCGATCAGCGGCCCTCAGGAGGTGGAACCAGTCGATACCTGAAGACGATTACTGTTTGCCCGCGCCCTGGCGCCTCGCTTCCAACCGCATGCGTTGGCGTTATTTATATCTGATTTTCACACGTGGTGGAACTGTCACAAACATTACAGCCGCATCTTTCAAACGTGCCGTGTGAAGAGGACCATTTTTCATATTTTTTTGAGGGAGGGGGTGGGGGGAATGAGCGGCTGCTCAAATGTCATTCTTTATTATTTTGAGCTTATTTTCCCTATATGTGCCAGGTTGTCCCATTCTTGCCTCTTGGTTGCATGTAAGCAGTGCATTTATTGGGCTTTAATTTTTTTGCTGTTGTATTTGCACAGGGTTAATGATTCTCATTGTATTGTGGTGACACATCATTGTATACACTCCTTGCAGAATGTCTAAGGGGGTAATAAATTACTGAGCAGAGAGTATGCCCTGTGATAAATGCGAGGAACATTACTGATTTACTTCACACTTGGCATGCTCTGTTGTCGTTAGTGGTTATGTATGCCTTGCCTGCTTCTTTCCAGTGTAGGGGCGAGAGGCATGTCAAGCTCCACTTAGCAGCTTTTTTCCGTCCACTCTTTACTGGTAAACATGGTAAAATAAACTGAACATAATGCATGCTTGCTGAGACTTAGCTTAGACTACAATTCATTTATTTACTCTCAGGGCCTATCAGCGCCAGATAGAGGAGTGGGTGGCTTACAAAAATACATGTGTAATAGGCAGATTAGTTAAGGTGATTATACACAGCATACTTGAAGGCTTCGGATGCAGTGATGGACATGACGAAGGCAGAGAAGACGTGACAGTTGGAAACGTAGAAAAGTAGAGATCTGCGTGAGCTTACACATAACTTAAGGTGAACACTAGAAAAAAATTAAGAAGGTGCAGAAGACTGAGGCCAGAGTTAAAGCTAGTTTAACAAAGAAAAGAACCTCTCAGCAAGCCAAAATGAGCACATGCAAGCAGTTACGTAAACATGGAACATAAAACTTTTTGGATGGAAGAAAAGCCAAGGCACATTGCTCATTGTGACGTTGCTTAAAAAGTGGGTGTCTAGTTGTTCACTTTCATATCCGGTCCTTCCACACATAGCAACTGAAATGCCATCAATGAGGAGCATCTCCAATCACTCTAATTGCATGGGAGGTACACATCTCCAGATGTCAGAGGCTTGGTGTCTCATTTTAGTCTAGATAGTTTGGTAGATATAAACATTGCCTCATCTAAGAGGCATGTGGTAGCCTTGTAGGGGGTGTATTTTGTAAGTCTTACAGCATGTTGTGCAATGCTGGCATGTTTCATTATTTACATTGCAGTAATATGTTAGCACAGGCGAGAAAGTTAGTAACTGAGCAGAAAAAAACAATATTCATGCCATGTCTTAGCCGCATTCTTAGTACCATATAAAACATAGTGCGTATAAGGAACTCCTCATTTTTTTTAAATTTTTCTTTCTGAGCACTGCTTTTTTTGCAAGTTAGCAGGGTTCTACAGTCTTCTGTGGCTGTCAACTGGCCCGCATGTTTGTCAAAGCTGCAGAGTTTATGATGGGTCGTGTCAGTGCAAGCTAAATAAAGGTGGATAGGAAATTCATGCTTCCAGAGTACATTCCAGAAAAAACAGCTATTATTTCCTAGTCAGGATGAGGGAGCAGCACCGACGGTGCACATCCTCCTTGTGACTACAGCAATTATGGCTGCTCACTGCTTTTTTGCAGCGTTTCATTTATCCGCAGGAAGACCAGGCATGAATGGCCGGCTATAGGTACCTAATAAATTGAACATTGCAATTAGCAATATTTTGTTGTGCCTGTGCTTTTGTTATCCCTGAAGGAGTTAGCGTTTTTGATTTATGGTTGTGTAGCAAAGATGTGACTGCTACATTGCACTGCATTCACAAATTTGTTTGCCCATGCTTTTGGCTTTCTCAGTGGTTCGTTTCCTTATCAAACGGCAGACGGAAATTTGGCTTTCACCTTGTGCACTTTCGTTATGTTTGTAATGTATTTTCAGCTGGTGTTCAGTTTCAATTTAGAGAAGTTGTCTAACCATTGTCTGTGTTTTTATCTCTTGACCTCATTAAGCTGCATTTCTAAATTATTTATTAAATGCATTTATTAATTGTTACCCTGTCATGTGGTTAGCAACATGGTGAAAATATTTTTTTATGAAGTCAACGTTCTTCTTTTAAAGTTATAGCAAAGTAAGTCCTTTGTTATTTAATGTTGCTTACAATTTGTAGCAATCCCTCAATGTTGAAACAACATTATGCGTCACTTGGGTCTCATTTGATTATCACCCCCCCTCGGATCTTCACCTTTGCACATGGGGTTAATCTCATTTTCGCCATGCTAGTTTGTGGACATTGTTGAACAAGAGTAAACCACAAAGATCGGAAATGGGACATCATGTGGTGCCTAGTCCGGTGGCCAACAGTTACGACAAGTAATACGTTTCAGAAAATGCATAATACGGCCAGCCACCTTCACGAATGTGTTACGGATGGACCCTCCATTTCAGATGCAACAGAGCAAGCGTTCGTTCTGTTATGGAGAGTTTGTACGTAACATTCACGGAATTGTTTTGCAGTGTATACAGCGCCCCTGTTTCTTTGTGCAGGCTAATCGGACATACTACCGTGATAGTACTTCGCGCCAAATGGAGGCCACAGTTCCGTTAGCTTTGCACTGCATTTCTTGCGCTCGTACCTTCACCGTACCTGGGTGTAACTATAGCCTCAACCATGTGCACTTTATCTTGCTTCGTATAGCAGATTTTTCCAGACCTTGACATTTCTGGCAATTTTCATCACTCCCAGATGTCATAGGACAGTGGTAATGGATTGGTTTATTGGTGTTTAACGTCCCAAAGTGACTCAGGCCATGAGGGACGCCGTAGTGAAGGGATGCGGAAATTTCGACCACCTGGGGTTCTTTAACGTGCACTGACATCGCACAGCACACGGGCCTCTAAAATTCCACCTTCATTGAAATTCCACCACCGCGGCCGGGATCGAACCCGCGTCTTTCGGGTCATAAGCCGAGTGCCGTAATCACTGAGCCACTGTGGCAAGCTAGTGGTAATGGATGTTTTTTAGTTGTCTATAAGGGTCGTCGATTTCGCTAGTGAGAGCTTTAACGTCGTACTGAAAACGCTAAAATTGGAGATCAAAACTTTGACACTGTAGACAATATCTTTTCATTGTCTGTCTCGCTGTGTCTTGGTCAAATTTTAGCGCTGCCCCAAAAAAGACGTAGCTGTTGAACCAGAAACAAAAAAAAAATCAAGGCCGCCCTGGTATCTCACTGTAGAATGCTGATACTGGCTAGGAAGCTACAAGTTGAGGTGACTTTTATTTGCTTGGAACAGCCCTGATAAGACTCATCTAGTCTAATCACCATGTTAGGGAGGATGAAATAATAATTTTTTTATTTATTGTCCTGAGTTATTGCCTGCCTAACAGAAAAATTCAGAAAACTTACGTCTCCCGCGTGATAAGCATTGATCGTACACGACATGCGTGTGGCTTCTGTAGACTCTATACACTTGCGTGCGGTGTGCAACAAAGGCAGCACACTGTGCGCGCGTGATTGGACTCTTTGTCAATCTGTGCAACTCTCCTTGTGATTGTGACTTTCTCTATAGTGGTATATAGTTTCTGCCTCCCATCGTTCATACTATTCTTCCTATGTTTGCATCACCTCTCTCCCGTCCTTTCTCTTTCTGATGGCTGCAGATGAGTGGCCTAAGATATTAGCTATTCCCGTAGCCTCTGTCTATGCTTTCCTGCGGACGTTGTTTTATTTATATTGTAATGAAGCCACCAAATCTAATAACAATGCTAAAAGTGTTAGCTGTGTGTGAGGTGCGTATACATGCGCTTTGAGATTTTTACATCTTTCTGCATAATCGTTGGTCTTCGCCGTGCACAACTTTTGTTTTTTTTCTCTTAATGCCTCAACGCTGCAGTTCATATTATTCGGAACATCATGTGCACAGTAGCTAAGATGACTGATAGGTAGTAATCCACTCGCGCACCAGGAACGCCTTAGAAAATTTGGATCGAAGCAGCGTGTGATGAATATAACCTAACCAAAGTCATGCCTGTGAAAGTTACAATTGTAAGAAAGAGAGTTGCGGTTTGATGCCCCAGCGGCTAGCGCCGACGAAGAAGAGGAAGGAAGGAAGGAAGGAAGACGAAGCTGACGAAGCTCGGGTGCGCGCTTGCGAACGCCGGCCTGCTGAGCAGCACTGCTGGGACAAGGACTGTGGCCGTCCACACTAACTGTGCGAGTCCCCACATTACACAATATATCTTTGTCGACACGTGTCAGGTTTTCAAAGAATTCTGGTCCTCAGCGCACCGAAGGCAAAAAACAAACATCCAAAAAGAATTTACGCGCTGGGTATCACCGAAAAAGTGGTCGTCGGCCTGGCAAAATTGTGAATATTGCCCGTTCGAAGCAAATCAGCTTTCGCGTGAACTGGCACCGTTCGGCTCTCCAGGCAGCTTATTAGTGGGGAAAGGTAAGCCGTTAAGCGTTGCGAAAATTCATTCGGCGTAACAAAGCCTATCGTGTCGAAGCTGTACCCTCAGTTTAGGGTCAGCGCTTTCCGAAAAATATTCGTCGCGGAGGGCAATGTCAAGCTAACTGTGCGCCTAACAAGTTTCAGCTCCGCTAGGCTGCCTCCAGGTCAACATGCTGGCAAGCACGAGGGTGCATTGGTTTCATTTTCAATAACAAAGCACTGGTAAATTAGCGGTGTTGCAAATTGATTCAAATCAGAGCACTCCTGAACAGAGCTACAACTGTATTGTAGGCAATCTTGTAGCGACGAGCTTTATGTGTGTTTGTCTTACCATTAACTTAGAGATGAGAAAAATACAGACTTTTACGTAGGTATGGTGCAGGTGCTGTGGCTCAAACCGCACCTCTGGAAATATGAAACTGGTTATTTATTGATATGTTTATGCCAAAAAAGGGAGTAAAACAGAATGGTTCTTCCTTTTCTAATTTTCAGCCCAGCGTTTTCGAATAAATTATGTCTCTTCACGGGTGAGTGGAAGGCAAGAAGCAGCTGCAAGGAGTGATCTTCGCTCTCCCTTTATTATCACTTGGCAAAGGTCATTAACATTCACGGTGAGGAGTGTTCGCGGAAACTGTAAACAGGTAAAAGGTGACTGCAAACAGGATTCCGGGAGCGCTTCCCTTTTCATATGTTAAAAGCATCCACCTCGTGATAACAATGTAAAAGGGAAGGCCGTTCCCTGCCGCTGCTGCTTGCCCTCGCCTCAGTCACCCATGCAGAAGGTATCCAGTTGGCACCGGAACGTTGGGCTGAAAATAATCTGTTCTGGTGAGTAATTCTGAACTTTTAATGTAGTACGCTTCTGCCTACTTGAACTCCAATTGGAGCTTCGCTTCAACGTGGTCACCCAAATGCATCGGTGTGCTAATCAGCTAAATTGTGTAGTCAGACAAGAGAAAACATTTTCTCCTTTCCTCGAAGGGTTGGCAACTATAGCTGTGACAACCCTCTCACCCCTTCCCCATTTTTGGTACCAGAGCGAGTTTCTTTTAGTAAGCGCTCACCCGGATACTCGTAGAACCGTGCTGGGTAGTCATTTTCCTGTTGGTGGTTTTCCATAGCCATCTTCCAAAGCCCAAAGCTTTTGTTTTGGTGAATTTCTGCATTTATGCGCGTAAAGTTAGTCATAAATAACCAATTTCCTTTCGAACATCATGTTGATACCGTAATAATTTGTCACTAACAGTTTTTTTTCTTTACGTGTTCAAGTAAGACGGGGTCTTTTAGCCCGTGGCGCCAAGATATGTGCTGAGCGAGAAACTTCTTCCCGTGTAGTTGTTAGCGCGTCATGCAGCACGCACCGCTCAGACTGTATGCAAGATGGCAAGAGAATGTCACGAAAGGAAATGAGAGCTGGCTCGGCTTCATATTTGCTTCCGGGTAAGTACGCGAAGCTGTTGATTTAGGGAGAGTGCCGTCAAGTGAGGTGGGTGCTGAAAAGGTGGAAAACACCGGAATCGAAAAGCGCTTAAAGCAAGGACACCGAATAGGTCAATGCACGTGTCGGCTTTTCAATTAGAATGTGCTGTGATTTTTTTTTTTCGTTCATCGTAACATACGTTCTTAAAAAGCGCGCGTATAGAAGAGTATTGAGTCTCGCTTTCAGAAAATTTCGATATAGATGGAATATTAGGAGAAACACGCTAAGCCTGGTTGAAATTGCAATCCATTTCCAGCCTTGTCAGGTTAGAGCGCTACAGCATGATGGCACGTGGCTTGCATTCATGAACTTTGATCTTAAAATGTCGCTCTTGAATCTCACTTAGTACGCTCCGCGCATGCTATTTCGGGCGTGTGTCAAAGGTCACCGGTTAGATGGAAACCTGTTTAGGAAAAACATGCACTCTGCAGTTTCAACACACTTAGAGAATGCGAAACGAATTCCATGGTACTCAAATATAAAACTGTAACAAACTGCGACTAAATGGAGGAACAACACTATGAAGGACTAGAGGCCGTAAAGAAACGCAGAACACAAGCGAACGATCGCTTGTGAAGTTATTTTAAAGAAAGACTTAAAGGGAATGCGCAGAGGAGAACAAGCATCCCTGCTAAATGCTTACAGCATTAATAAGGTAGCCTCTGCAAACGTTGGTTGTTCATGTCTCTGCAGTTATACAGCTAGGATGTTGGTTGTGGTGAAGGCAAGTGGAAGCTGCACTCGACGCCGCCGTGGTACTAAGAGAAACAGTTCCGGCATTTGGCGCAAAGAGGAGCTTATCGGCTGAATGGCTGAATCGTACAGCAGAAAACACACTCTTTGGAACAAAATGACAACAGCAGTAACTTGATACTTCTCTTCGCCTATCAACTCTAAGAAGCACTCAAAAATGCGTTCTCTGCTGAAAAGCTACTTTCTTAAAAACCTGCCCGTGGCGAGCGCTCCCACAACACTACACACAAGAAGTTCCTACACTACCCTCATATCACCCAAAGGTTATAAATCTGATTGCTTCAAAGTTGCCGCGTTTACTTTTAAAACAATGTCTCTACAGTTTGCAATGAGATAAGCAGCGTCTTCTTTGGCCATGCCTGCTATGCTTAATATGTGGAAACAGATACGTCCGGACAGCTAAAACCGTTTTGAATGCTGTTGTTCGGGCATACATGCTTATGATAAGCGCTGGCATAAATGCTGCGAGAAACACAGAAAGAGCGGGTAGTGACGTGAAAAGCGTAAAGATCATTAAAGGCATTGTGGCGTACCTTGATATAAAAAATGAGAATGGTACCACGGTGTCACTGCTGCAGATATTAAATATTCCTCCTAGTGCTGCAAACTCTGTATTTCGTTTCATTTCACTCTTCATGAACTGCAACAAAGTCTTACGAAACCATAACAATATTAATTCCTCATACATTAAACACCTATCCATATTTAACAGAATTGTCACTACAAAATATGTCCGAGGTCAGATTTAGTAAAATTTTTCATGAATATTTTTGTTATAGCTAGTTGTGGTGTGTTTTTACCTAATCAGTTTCTGTCTTTGTTATGTTTTGCTCTTAGTTTTGTTGCGCTTAGCTCTATGCATGACTGATCTCTGTTTCGTTGTCAATATATCCGCTGCTTTTCTAGTTTCTGTTACTTATGGAAATTTTGTACCATTGCCAAGTGCCACTTTGTTTGTTTTTTTTACATGGGGAGGGCAGGCCTCTGTAAGGCGCTACTAGGCGCCTTTAGCTTGCTCTCCCTTGTTTGCAGTCTCTGTACTGGCCAAGCAAAACCAATAAATGAAAACTTGCCATCGCGAAAAAAAAATACTTTACGAAAATGTTGAACTCATTACTCACTTCTAAGTAAAACAAATTATAGGGGCCAAAAAGTTTGGACGCCAGTTACTTTTTCTACGAACTGGATTTCGCATTTAAAAAACCTGAAGGCGGACATCAGTTCCGTCCTAAGATTGTAACGCGGTAAGATTAATATGTAACTTGAGTGGCGTACAGTCCTCTTCGCCCAATATTGCAAATGGATGGCTTCACTGTGGTCCTATGTAGGACTGGCCTTTCCCAATACTACGTTTCTAATATTGGGCCGATTACCGCTGCTGCTTGGGGCGCCACTCTCTCGGAAGACGGTGGAGCTTGTGAGAACCAGCTTGCTCTTAATGAGCAACCTCTCGCACTGATCCTTAACTTCTACCTGCAGAGGCCGAAATCAAGAAAAAATGGGCTTGGGTAGGACATGTAATGCGAAGGCAAGATAACCGCTGGTCATTAAGGGCAACGGAGTGGATTGCAAGATAAGGCAAACGTAGCAAAGGGTAGAAGAAAGTTAGCTGGACGGATGAGATTAAGAAGTTCGTGAGGACACGCTTGAGGCAGCTAGCAAAAGACACGGTTAATTGGAGAGACATGGGAGAGGCCCTTGTCATGCAGTGGGCGTAGTCAGGCTGTTGTTGCTGGTGAAGATGATGCAATGATGTGCAATTTCCTAACAATCCGTTATGCAGGCAGCCACCTGTCGGAGTGGCCACGTTCTGATGATATCATAGGGTCGCATGACATAGGTGGAAGGGTGGGACACTTACTTATTCGCTCATGACTCCATGATGACTCCTGATTTTGTGCAGAACGGGAAGCTTAATTCAATCGAGTGAACAAATTACTTGAAAAGGCATCTTTCGGGAGAACTTATCTTTGAATACTTATAAAATTCAGAAATCGGCTATTTAACTCCTGTCAGCACTGAGAAGAAATGAAGGTGCTGGATAAATCACTACCAGTGTTGTTTCATTCGCCTGGCTCCAATCGAAACGGGACAATAAGAATAGTTAACTTCATAGCTGGAAGCCGTTCTTTTCGACTTGGGCCGCCGATATTCATTCAGTAGAAACGTACAGAAGCTGAAGCTTTGCAAAAGCTGAGCGGGTTCGGTGTTAATTCGTGTATATCGTATCGTGTATCGTGTTAAGTATCTCATCCACAAATTTCACTAAAAACAAAATCAGTAGAACATACTCGCTACAGTGGCTGTTGAATTGTTTTTAGTCTTCCTCTTGGAGTCTCAATATTGATCGAACAGCATTTCTTGTCCCCTCGTGTAAGCGAATCTACATAATTTCGATTCTAGTGCCTTTGTCGATATATGCACTTTTCAGGTACTTTCTTTGCAATGCTTGGAGTGGATTGCGCTATTTAAAACAAAATTCAATATCTCCCGAGCGAGCATCGAGCACCAAAACTACTCTAAAAAATGGCCTAGATGGGAGAAAGATGTCCGTTGAGGCGGTAAAATTTCGGTCACGCCTGGGTTCCGAACACTCGTCCGACAAGAATCGCGGAGAACGATTTCAATCGAAACCCTGATATGACAGCAAGGGACACCTGGAAAGTCACCCCAGTGGTCGAAAATGTTATGGTGTGGGGAAAATGCAACGTCAACTTGTTCGCCGTCCGACCACCATGTTTCAAATTCGAGGCCGATGTAGTAGAAAAATAAAAATGAACGCAAATGAATTCACCCCTCTATTCCATCGCCGTCTTCAGTGGCGACATTCTGCCTACGGCTTGGATCAGTCTGCGTCCATTCCTATCGTACTGCTTTGGAGCTACCTGCGTTCAACGGTGCGTATGCGAATCCAAGAAGGCTGACTATGACCGCCTAGAATAGGGGAGGGGGGCTCCATTCAGGCAAGGGGAGAGCATATCTAGTGTTGAGCCCGACCGTTTCAGTGGCTGTCACTCAGTTCTATTTCTAACGATAGGCAGTGGGTCCTCAAGGCAGGCACAATCTCGGCAATGCTATTCACCGCCTCTTTACAGAAGGCATTCAGAGGCCTGGATTGGGAAAAGTGCGCGCTTAGAGTTAATGAAAAATACCGTAATACTCTACGATTCGCTGAAGTCATTGCTTTGCTAAGTCACTCAGGAGATGAGCTGCAATGCATGATCAGTGAGATAGGCAGGTAGAATCGAATGGTGGATCTAAAATATTATAAAGAAGTCCAATATAATGTTCAACAGTTTCAGAAGATAGCAGCAGTTACCATTTGGTAGCGAGGTGCTGAAATTTGTAAACGAATTCGTCTACTTAGGGCACGTAGTGACCACAGACCAGTATCACGACAGCTAAATAACTCGAAGAATAAAAATGCGATGGACCGCGTTTGGCAGGTTCCGTCAAGCCATGAACGGCAGTTCACCATTATCTTTTCTTATCCTAGTTCACCAAAGTACATAACAGCTGAATCTTAGCCGTACTCACCTATAGGGCAGAAACTTGGCGGATAAAGAAAAAGGATCAACTTAAGAAGAGCGCAGGGGGCTACGGAACGGATAATGATAGGTGGAATGTTAACAGACGGGAAGAGGGCGGTGTAGATGAAGGGTTAATGCCATCCTAGTCGAAACCAACAGGAAGAAATGTGCTTCGGCAGGGCATGTAACGCGAAGACAAGATAACCGCTAGTCCTTAAACGTAACCGACTGTATTCCAAGAGAAGGCAAGCACTGAAGGAGGTGGCATATGTGGGCGAATGAGACTAAAAAGTTCGGGGGGATACAGTGGCCCCAGCAGGCAAAAAATAGCTATGATTGGAAAGACATGGGAGAACCCTTTGCCCTGCACGGTACGTGGTCAAGCTGATGATGAATGATTATGCTGACGCCTATTTTTCTCAGTATGTAGGATTCTTTAGTTCCGCTCTCTATATATTTAGTACCGGTCTTTTTCCTATTCTGATAAATGAAACCCTGCAACCTGATGCACTTTGCTAGCACGTGTCTGAATAATATCTTCTTGCTAAACGCTATGGTATTTCTATGCCGCAATACATTTTCTTTCAAGATCATTTCAAAACCCTCTGGGATTCACTGAACGAAAGCAAACTAAAAGAAAAACGAAGCATGCACCGTTTTTAGACAACGATGCGCTACCGACAGATACCGAGCGTAATATTGTAGAGCCGCTCGGAAAAGCGCATCTCCAGTCAGTATGCTGACTGTTGAAGTCCCATGTAAATTAATGTCTGGGAAACTCCTCAAGCATGTTGTGTTAGCGAGACTCACAGGGCACATGGTGGACAAGAATCTATACCCGCATGGCATGGTGGGATTCCGGCTGAGTTATCCGCACACGACTCCATGCTGCAACTCACACGCGACATTTCTGACGCGCTTCTTCGAGGTCCCATGAAGGCAGTCTTAACTTTGTATCTCTCTAAAGCTTTTGATCGCATTGAACAGTAGACGATCATGACTACCCTACCACCAATGAATGAGGATACGCGCACGTACACGAACATTCAAACATTCCTCACTAACCGCACTGCTCAGTACACTGCGGCCCCCTCTTTTCCTCGTCCTACACACTTCAGAGTATCAGCACCCCTTAAGGGCCCGTCCACTCCCACTGCCTGTTTAACATCACCCTCATCCCCCTCGCCCGAAAATGAGTGACCATTCTCCACCTAATGCACATTCTTTATACCGACGACATGACACTGTGGACCACCTACGGCCATGACGGCGGCGTAGAGAACAGCTTACAGGAAGCTTCCACCCTCACCCCAAATTACGCATGGACCATCGGACTGTCTTGCTCCCCAGAGAAGCCCGAACTGCTCCTTACCCGGCCTAAGAACCGACGCTCCCACCACTCTCTCATTGCCATTAATCTTAATGGGGACCCGGCACTGGAGGTTTACAACCTCCGTGTATTGGGTCTGCGCATCCAGAACGATGGCAAAAACACCACCACCATCAAGAAACTAAAGCAGGTTAATGGTGCCATATCGCATCTCATGTAGAGTTCTAGCTCCCCATCAGGGCATGAAAGAGCGCGACCTCTGTCGCCTCATCCACGCCTTTGTCTATGCACTCCATGCATGCATTCATTCAGCAAGCGGACGCATGCGTACTGAGCCTGCGCCAGGTTTGCCTCCCGCCCTACCCCTCCGTAGGTAAAAAATACGCAACACTCTTGCGCAGACTACCGACACACACTTTCTCCTCACCCCTTACGGGATGCAGATGCTTCAGTTCGCATTAAAAACAAGCCAGGTTAGTGAAGATATTGTGCTTTCCTTGAGTGATGTTTAGAAAAAATTTATTTACATATGTACACATGCCAAGGTTACAAGATACATTCACATTAACAAAAACACATGACATTAAGCATGTAAGGTGAGCCAATTAAACAGGTACCGTAAACATTTCTAAGTAACTAACAGGAATGGGCAATGTAAAATAAGAATGCATATATACCGATAGCCATCTCAGCAAGGGAATTAATTAATTCTCTAAGTCTGCTCTTTCTAGCACAGTCTCAAAGATATTATTTCACATTTATGATGTGGCCTTCTGGCCAGTGATGACTCAATGCTTTGTATTGTGTCAGACACGCACAAGCCTAACCCTTCTTGTTTCTTGAGCTGTGTTTCTCGGAAAGAACTTTTTTAGGTGCAAGCACATTTACCTACAAACTTGTCGCGACTATATCAAGCATATTCCCTATTTATATTCAGGCTTTCAGCGTCGCTAAAGATGGTGCAACGTTTAAGTAGAAGATTCTTGAACTTTCTCGACCGGCGGCACGGTGTCAGCAACATTCACAGAGCGTTTGGTGCGTAATCCAAAGCCCTGCTCTTTGTCTCTCCCTCCCTCTCGAACGAAAGAGAAGATAACGAAGGGAATTTGAAGCTCCTTCACCCTTGAGAATAATTTTAAGACTGATATATCCCAGAAGCGAGCCATGCTTGGACTTATATGAAAGAGTGAAGGCGCACTGTGCATTTCTGAAATGAAATCGAAGTGAAATTCAATAGGCAAACTAAATTAAAAAAGAAAGCCAGACGCGAACAAGATTTAGGCCACGGCGTGCCGCTTGTCCAATAAAGATCGGGTAGGCCAAGCTCCTGAGTGCGTTGCCCTCGTTCGCTCGCGAAGGCCAGTTATTAAGGGACTTAGAGCGGTCGAAATCCCGTCGACCGCGCCATTCCCGGCGTCAAATTCGAGTGTGAGCATCTGCGACGCGGTTATAACCCGGATTATGGCGCGGAGCTTCAGCCGATAAGCTTTGTGCATTAGAAGACTCTAGCGCAGTGTCGCCAGCCGGGTAATAGCAATGAAACAATTTCTAACTGACGAAGCTGCGTTCCGCCATTTTTTTATGGCGGATAACAATCTCATTGGTTTTTGCCAGTTCCATAAAAGTTTTTTTATCAAGTTATCGGTGGGGTACAGCACTGCTTTCTGTTTTTCACTTGAAAAATAGCTTTAAAAAGCTGTCAATGACCGAATATTGCTTGTAATACTTTTGGTATGGCCATTCTACATATACGATGCTTACAATCTGCAAACGAGCCTTAAAATGCAGAAGGATCATTAAAAATCAGCTATATGCACCTTGATGGGGTCATATAAGCCTGTACGGCCCGTCTGCGCACTGGGCTGCAAGAAACCTGCCCTAGGTGGACCACCTGACATATTGGTGGCCACCCTGGATGGCAGGTGTCCAACCTATCTCACGTTACCTTTTATTTTATTTATTTATTTATTTACAATACTGCTGGTCTTATTGCAAGACCATATCAGGGGCAATTAGTACAGTGCAAAAAGAAAACAAATATAAACATATTATTCAAAGGCACCAAACATGGCATAAAAGCAAAGGTAGGGAAAAGTGAATTGGCCATAGCAAAAGGATATACAGAAGAGATCTTCGACAATGGTAGGTACAACTTCAGAATGCACTCAAAATCGGATACATGACAAGTTAGAAGGGGTTGTCTTCTTGCCTAGATTTGCGGTCTCGGTTGTTGCGTCGCCACTGTGCATTACGATAAATGTTCTATCTGTGACACGAACGATGATAAGGATTGAGTGCAGGTGATGTTACGATCCAAGCGATTCCATTCACTAATGGAATGTTAACTTTTGAATGTTAACTGGCTTTAAAGTAATCTTGCAGTGAAGCGCTCTACTACCCTTCGTGCGAAATGACCGACCGCAGTGGCTTGTTTTTATAGAGAAGATGCATGTCCTTTGTAGTCTAAATCAAGACAACGACAAAAACATACGTATTTAACCATCATAAAACCCCAGTATTGAAATTACGCATGGCTGTCTGAGATGTAATTGGGCCCATCAGATGCGTCTCTGGGCTCCTTGGCCTCAAGTGATTGGTCAGCATGAGGATACGTTCTGGTAGCATTGCTCGTATTAATAATTTCTGAAATACAGAGACAAAGTGTATTTTTTCTTTCGTATTATATTAATGATATATTTGCTTGCTCTCCAAAACAAGCGGAGGTCTTTGCACAGTGACTGGTGCAACGAGACTGGCAAGCAACCTTTAGAGCACATTTCAGGCGTAGTGCAGCGACAACTGATGAGCACGGCCCGCCTTACTGCTGCAGAAAAAGAGCGCAAAACGTCATAGTTATAAGAGACAACTGAGAGGAATGCGCGTACGTTGGCTTACTGCCAGTGCCATAAAATACAAGTACAAAGCTGTACATCGGCGAGGAATGCGTTTCAGGCGCAGCGTAGACGGTTAAACCTATCCTGATTGACGGTTACCGAGCAAAAGTTGCGAAACGCTTAAATATTGTCTTTCCGGAAATTCAATAAAACGACTTAACGCTTGAAAAGGAGAAGTTCACGAAGCGTGTCGCGCAAGATAGCTTAGGCACGTTCTCCTTTTAGCATAAAAGTTGTGTGCACCAAGCCTCTGCCGCTTCTTTATTTGCCGTTCACGTGCAAACTCCTAGTGGCAGGAGAAAAAAAAAAACTTAGCAGAGGTGTGAAGAAAAAGGAAAATTTAATTTTGTTTCAATACTCACAAGAACCTAGTGAGCTAGAGTGCGTGCCTTTGTAAACGAAAGAAAGACTGTCTGCATGCTGCGATTTTGCTGACGCAAAGGTCACGTTCATTTGAATGAGGCCAGCACGCATGTTAAATTTTATTTGGGAGAGTTTTGTCTGTTTTTACTCACTGTCCACTGTTCTTGCTGTTTGCTTCTCAGACAATTTCTTGGATATAATTAGTTCTAGTCCTCTGGTTTTTGGCAGCCATAAGTACGTTTGCAAATCAATAAGGAAAAAAAGTTTAGGCTGAAAGTATGTAGCGAGAATTTTTGTTTCCTGTATATCAGCTCCGGTCGTATATTTGGTTCAAATCATGGAAAAAACTTCTCCTTCTCTGGTCAGAAAAGGTCAGCACATAAATGCAAATAAGGCACAAGTGGACATTTTTGCTCATTCAATATCGCTACTGCTTAAGAATAACGTCAGCTATCCAGGGGACAGCTAACAAGTTCCCTAGAATGATAGCCGATCACTCAGCCGGAGTTCCTGAAAAACTACTGGAGTAGTGCTACTGAGGCATTTTTGAAGACTAACCTTTTTGGCAAAAATGCGTTTTCGGCGAGCACGAAGCTAAGGCGTAGTGTCTTCAAGTACTTCATGAACACTGCAGATGATTTGGCACGGTGTGTAAGTACTGGTGTTTATAAATATTCAGAAGAACAATATTCGCATTAGGGATACTACTTAAGCTCAAGGGAACATAGTCCCGGGCTTTTCGGTGTTGCATGTTGCGGAGAAGTCAATGCAAAACCACATTTATCGGCTCATCCCTAAAAGCGAGTGGCCGCCTAATGAACTTCAGCACATTCTTATCTTCTTTCCCTGTATCTCATGTGCATTTGTATATTTCTGTGGCAGCTACTTGCGACTTGAAGAATAAATGTTCTGGTCTCTTTCATAACATCCTTACATATCGTATTCTTAATCATCCACCTAAAAATTTGAACACCAATTCTGCTTACGTTATGGGAGAAGACAGGACGAGAGAGGACTGCAGAAGAGGAAAGCTGAAAAAGGTTTGGTTTGGTTTATGGGGTTTAACGTCCCAAAGCGACTAAGGCTATGAGAGACGCCGTAGTAGAGGGCTCCGGAAATTTCGACCACCTGGGGTTCTTTAACGTGCAATGACATCGCACAGTACACGGGCCTCTAGAATTTCTCCTCCAAAGAAATTCTAGCCGCCGCGGCCGGGATCGAACCCGCGTCTTTCGGGTCAGCAGCCGAGCGCCATAACCACTGAGCTACCACGGTGGCTGCAAAGCTGAAAAAGAGGGGAGAGAGGGAGAGAGAAGGGGCAATGCTCTTGTCGACATTTGAACTGAAAAATTTGCCGAAACGTTATTCAGAGAATTAAGACCCGCAACTCTGCTGTTGTTCTTTTTGGCTTTATTTTTTTCTTATATTGCATTCTTTTCTTCATCCACGACCTCCTTACACTCATGCAAGCCCTGCTCAAGTCTTCTGGCCGGCATTATATGCCACCAGCTTAATAGTACATGCGACTTGGTATTACATACCATTATACACTACAAAATGTGCTGAGTGTGCCTCAGTAATTAGACCGTCTTGGTCAATAGGCGTGCAATTTTACGTGCATGAACAAATGGCGCCACAGAACACTAGCTTGAACACATCTCTATAGGAAAATGTTTGAGGAAAGGCTTCCTCACTCAGCGCAGCAGCTCTCTGCTGCAGAATCAAGTTTTTGACAGTCCGTCGTCGCTGTTTGAAAATACCCGTCCTGCGTCCTATTCAAATGCAAAGGAGCGCTCCCTCAATATCATATTCAACAGTACTGTAACGGGGAGACGATAAGTTAAGTAAGCCCGCCGCCGTGGCGCATTGTCCATGTCATCCAGCTCATGGGTACGGGTTGGTAGGTTTGATTTCGGCGCTGCGGCCTCGTTTTGTTAGAAGAGAAAGTTAAGAACGCTTTAGAGCTGAAACTTTGGCCCACGTTTAAGAAGTACACTTAGTCAAATTCGGTGAGGAGTCGTTAGTTTTACCACCAGTGCTCACAAGGCACATCTTCATTAGGTTTGAGAGCAGAAGTTATAAAAATTGGTTTCAGATTGCTTCCACATCTCCATAAGGTTTGAGCCCAGAAGTTATAAAAATTGCTTTACTACCCACGGGTACAAATATATAGCGCATTACTTTATTTTATACAGCTGAAACAGTAAGCCCAAGTGGTTTGTGGCACCATCAAAGCATTCTGCTCTCAAATCACACTTCTCCTTCACTCGTTACCTGTGAGAATTAGGCGCACTCCGTACCGGTAATTCGGGGAATTACCACCAGTCGAACGATAGTAACATGCCTTTGCAGAAGCTTTGTGAAGTGCTTGTTAAAGACCTGCACTTCAACAAGTTACCAGCGTGAAGCTCCTCGCTTTTGTGAATGATTGGACATGCGGTACAGCTTTCGCTGTACTGCAGGAGATGCTTGCAGAACGAACTGTTCGGTCAAGATTTGTTATCGTGTTTGCTGTAATCATTAGTAAGGCAACTTCAGAATATTCGAACAAATGTAGGAACAGGAGGCTCGTGAGAGAAGAGCAAGAATATTTGAATAACATTAAAACGTGGCTGTCCTGCAAATTGACACTTGGCGGCAACACATAAATGTTTCTCTACAGGTTCACTCCCTTATAAAAATAGCAACATGTTCATATCTCACACCCTCACATGTGGCCTTTGGAATCCAAAAAGTTGTATTTGCTGATGAGAAGTTTTGCATTATGAGTTGTGCCATGAATAATAGTTTACTTGGAGGTGCCCGCACACTGTATTTTGCTGCGTCCCTACCACAGTGGGTGTTGAGCTGGACAGAATACTTGTGCTTTCTACATTTGATTTTTACGTTACGGTGCAAAACACCTGCTCCTTTATTCCTCTAACTTAGCTGAAACGTATCGATTACTATGAATAAGAGCATCTCCTGCCGCTGGCACCTTCATTTTTTTGTACTGCTACCTGTCAGCTAAGCAGCCCCCAGGAGCACAGTTATGTTCACCATTGCTATTCATAGAAACTTGTACTGCACAAACGTCCTGCTTTATTACTTGCTATATCTACCTAGGTTGTCCTGCTAATGAGGTCTTCAACAAGTGATGAATTTCCCTACAAACTCCCTATCTCATTCATCATCGACTTCCGACTTTCCGCTGCTTCCCTTTTCAAAAGCATGTATCACGAAACTATGCAGTGAACGTAGCTAGTTTGTCCGAACACAGCACAGATGCCTTCGGGTTAATTTCCTTTAACAGCGGGGTATCCGCTCATTTATTACACACTTTATTTCTACTCCATTACTCTCGTTAGGGTGAACAGAATGCCCGAGAACCAGCCAAGCCACAACCGTCAAATATTTTTGTTCTACCATGAGTCGACCAGCTGGTTTACCAGTTTCCACTGCTTGCAGCGGATTCACTATCGTAGTTGCATTGGCTGCAGTCTCCACCATTAGAGCGAATGAACCTTTCGCTAATGAAACTTCATGTCCGTTCCTTTGTGCCTACGAGAGGGCTGGCGGTGATTAATAGAACATGAGACCATCGGATTAGATAGCGTTCAAGCTGGAATGTACGAGGCCTTCTAGTTTAGTTGGGAGTCAACGCGGAACCTTCAAGGACGAAAAAGGATGCGAATGTAAAGGACAGAAACTGTCGCTTGCAGAACAATAGAGTGTTGTGGCTGACCTTTAATTAACAAGATCCTATTGGTGCAAGGCTGTTTCTCATGATTCATGCGGCGTTTCTGGCATTCAACCACAAAGCAAAACACAACAAAAGTTTCCATACCACGCCAGAAATTCTTTTGGAAAGCGTAGTGCACAGGAGTGGCATTCGCCCACGTTTAAGCTTCTAAGATCCGGCAACATCTCAGTGCCATTGTTTACTTTCACGGTAGCACTTATGGTGACAATACGAAAGCAGTCAAGTTCTTTGTTGGTAGCATGTAAAAACGCACGCTTGGCTGCTGGGCGCAATTCGTTTCATCGCCACGCCCTCTGTGTCCCCATAGTTTATCAAATTGGTCTACCCACCCAGTAAAGCCACTCAGCGTTCCAACCGTGGAACGCGTGATGAAGAACTTCTACACAGCGGGGCTTATTCCCGGTTTCGACGTTACGAATAAAAGCCCAGCGTCAAACTTTTGGCACTTCGGCTTGCTTCATTAAATTGACATTGGCTTCTCAGTGAAATATTCTGCCTCACGTTTGAGATATAAATCTAGCATTGCGCTTAATTTTCTAGTAGCAAGGAGCTACCTCATGCACAGGTTTGAAGCTCTATCAATTTTATTGTAATTCCAGAAGATAATTAAAGCGGTGTGTGGGGCAATTTCATGATATCGGTTTTTAGGGTGCAGCCCTAGAACCTTTCTAGTAAGGAAAACTGTCAAAGACGACAGGTGGAAACAGTTTTAAGCTGCAGAGTGGCATCTGTCAGAAAAAAAAAAACTTTAACAAGAAACTAAAATCACTGAGTCTAAACGCATCTGTTTCTTCTCAGCAATTCTTCTCCGAAATAAATACACTTTTCGCTCTTTGAAGTTTGTGCAATCGCTTATCTCGTTTGGCGAGTCAGAGAAACCATCCTCCAACAAAAACAGCAGCTGAGCGATTCCGCCGTCAGCTGGGCCCTTAACATTTAACCTTTTTTCTTCTACAAACTGGTATTCAGAAACCATGCCTCATTGTTTCCGCAGAAAGGGCGCGGCTCTTTTACGAAACTCAGCTTTCGAAAACGGTTCCTGCTTTGCAGAGACTGCTTCATGGATTTTCATTTCTATAAGGCTTGTTGAGCACCACTGTTATCTGATAAGTAGATAAAAGCAAGAAAACGCGAAGTCAATTGCTCTTTTCATCTGCTAAGAAGATAAAGCAAGAAAACGTGGTTTCAATTGCTCTTTTCGAGAGTACGTGCCAGCTGTGACTTCTTCCACTATCGAGTTTACGACTGCGTCTTTCAAAGAAAAGGCGTTTCCGGCGGAGAGCGGAACAAGGTACTGTACAGATTTTGAGGACCAACTCACAATCATCCCAAGCATTTTCAAAATGAAAACTTAATCATTTGAAGATTATTTTTTTCACTGTGACGCGTCAGTCACGATGAAAACAAAATATATTCGGTTTATGGGGCAATTCTTGAGCGAATAAACGGGGTCCATGTCTAGGTATATGAAGTATACCTTCGCTGCGTTTCATACAACCCTGCAAATCCCAGTTTTCCTAGAGCCTGAGCTTTTGTTGTGCTTGCTGTTAAGGGGGACCATCTGCCACAATATTAGTATTGCGCAGAACTCTTGCCTAACCAATCCAAATAGTGTCTTACACTAACACGAATTTGCAGTGCTGCCCTGCTTGATTTTTGATGCTGCTGTAGTCGCCAACTCGTTAATTTTAGCCCCAGCGGAGAGACCAGATTACGCAAAAAGTGGTCCCGATAAAGGGCTTAAATTTTTTTTCGATAAACTGAAGACTGGGTCACCCACCCAAAAAAAGAAAGCAAATAGATTTCATGCAGCGCTAGTGTGCTGCTAAACATAATTTAAGAAGGGAGGTGAAGGTTTAGCGAATGAAGAAAGGGAAAGAAATCACTTAGCCGACTCAGTCTGTAGAGGAAGTGGAGCTGCTTTTCCGCCTCTAGCAAGAGAGGGCGTCCAAGTCTGCACCAACGAGGCTGTCAGTGTGTCGTAACGAGTTTCTCCTGTTGTGCCTCTGCGGTTCCGTCCTGTTCTCCCGGGAGAAATGTTGGGGCATAACAGAATTCCGTGTTGGGAGTTAACGATCGACACTGTCGATTGGCTGAGGATTAACACCGATCATTAGGCTGCTGAAGCATTCTGTCAGGGCTGCCTTCGCCAGTGTCGGTATCCTGGTTTCAGCTGTTTTCTTTTTCGAGGAGTTCTTGGCGTGGAGAACAAATGAGGATTTTGAGCATTTGTCAAAGTGGAATCTAAGTGTAACCTGGTACATTTGAAGGATACGCCTTTAAAAAAAATCCATTAAAAGCTAGCTCTAACAGAGGAACAGCTTAAAATTCTTGTCGTTTGAATGGGTGACTTGCAAGTCTATGGAGCAGTTCCTAATTTTATGCTTGATGTACTGTAAGCACCTTCCTGTTTCCTCTCATTTGTATCTTCCTTGGTGTTACAGAAATTATCGAAAAGAGCTGAACTCAATTACGCCGCGAAATCTCGCCTTAATAAATCTTTACATTTCTTTCGGATAAAAAATTATTACTGATAAAATCCTGCAAAGGCATAATTTCCATCCGATGTTTTCAGCGCATGAGCATTCAGGGTTAAAAGTAATTTTAATCTTACAAGTTATAAAGCATTGTCAGGCCAGGCAGTGCTCCAGGTACCATGCCTGCTTCATGCTTCTGTCTGCTTACTCACATCATCCCGTAACGCTTATAATACGTGAACATTGGAGGCCCCATGTCCGAAAAACTCCATGGACTTAAGCCGCCGAGGAGCGATGAGAAAAAAAAAATGTCACTCGGTTTGGGTAATCACGCCAAATGCGCATATGTGTTCTAGCAAGACGTGCTTCGGTGCTGCGCTGCTCTGCTGGCATAAGGTGTTATTTATGTATGTGTTCATTCATGCAAAAGTAAAAGGAGGACATGACAACACCTGCCACAGCACCTACCCTGTGTTACTGCGCCTCTGCTAACCTGCCCCCTAGCAACACCTTTGCAAGTAAGCCACCCGGTCGCCAGGTGAGCAGTGGCTTAGCGTCTCCGGTTCTCGCCTGGTTATCGCCCGCTACAAGTAAGCCACCCGGGCAAGTAAGCCACCCGGGGGGGGGGGGGGCAGGTGAGCAGTGGCACAGTTGCACAATGCAGGTGCTATGACGGGTACTGCCATCGGTGGGACTTAGGTTTCTTGGGTTGGGTTGCTACCCTAGTTTCTATTCACGAGCAGCCCCTCACGATTAAATGGGCTGTCGCCTGATACGGTGGGCAGGTTTCCCGCCACCCGTTGGGAAGGTGAGCAGCTTGCCACAAGACCGGCTTCAGACAAACAGACAGAAAAACAGACAAAAAGACCAGCGCACAACGCCCGAATGCGGTTAATGGCCACTATAAGTGCTATCGCACTAAAAGGACCGGCAAAGAAATTAAGCGCGCAGACAGTATGATTCGAACTCGCAACCTTTGGGGGGGGGGAGTAAACGACAATGTATCTAACTTAGCCATCACTGCACATCAGGAGGGAGGAGGAAAGGAAAACATTTACGTGCAGATGTCACTAGTTGCTTGAGAACGGGCGCGTGCGGTGCCGGTGAGAACAGTGCTGTGGGCGGAGCGTAGCTGTGCCGCCTCTACTGCACGACAACGCACCACACGTCCTGCGCCTCGCACCACGCGTTTAATCGAAAGTAAGCAACAACAAAGAGTTAAGAAATAAAACATTGGAGGAGAGCGATTGCGCCTACCTAAACAGTGACAACAAGCCATGCTCACGAATTACTGTCGTAACAACCCATCGATCGCCTGTGAATTTGTGCTCTTTTGTTTGATACAGTATAACGTTGCTTTTTCTGACGACAGTCGAAACGTGCACAGGAAAGAACTATTAGGATGACCAGATCACCTCTAGCCGTCAGCGCGTGAGAAAAACCTGCAAACAGGGCTGTAATAAACTCCATTAACGGCCACTACTTCACCAGAGCTTCGCAAAAATGGTATGCAGATAAACTCAGTGATTAGAAACTGAGATAAAGACCAGATTGGCTGCGTGGCTTGATCGCTATGGTTTTGGTTTGCGTTTCCCAGGGATTCAGTTTAGTGCACCTGGTGACTTAGTCATATTACGATGGATATGAACTGCAAAATATTTTTGACTTGTCTCAGAACTTTTATCACAATTACGATGAAAGTGTGCGCTTTATATGTAAAGTCCAAATATACAATTAAATTTTGAATTGTTGAGTAGAATACGGGTGAGGAGTTTTTTTACGGTTTTAATTGGGTTCTGGCCTACCCGCCGTTACGCAAAATACAGATACAAAATGCCTTTATTTCGACACCGTGTGATGTTAGGAGGTACACGCAAAAAGCCACAGATTGGCTCCTCAAAGGGGAAATTGGAATAGTTATAGTTGTATTTGAATAGCTGTATAGTTGAGTGTTTTAATAGTTTAATCGCTCTATTGGAGTAGTTATATAATTGGAATAATTACAAAACTGCATCACTCGACATTGGCTATATGCGATGCTCAACTGGAAGGCCAACCGGAACAGCTCGGACTTGAGGAACTACGATTGGTGCATCCTACTGGCGAGAGCAAGAGGGGAAGCCAGCTGCCCTGAACTGAGAACAGCGACCAGACCAGCCGTTATGAACCGTTGAGTCCAGTAAAAATTTTCGTCTTCATCCCATTCACGCTCATGCGAATTCCATAAACTATGGGAACATGCAAGTAAAAGGAATCTACATATTTCAGAAGAAAATGTTGTTTTCCTTTCTTAGACTCGAGGTGGTTGTCCAGTTTTCTGACCAGCACCGCTTACCACGGCAACCAGAAATATATTGCCACGCGCCCAACGCGCCGCGCGGCCTCCGCGCTGGGTCGAAGACGACGACGAAGCGGCGGTGGGCTCTCGTGGCGCGCTGTTCTGTTCTGTGTGTGGAAGCTGGCTCCATAATTAAAAGAAGGCTCCCGGTCTTGGGTTCTTCGCGACGTCTGCCTTCACGGCTCCTCTGGTCGTGACACTGGTGGAGGTGCGGCCGATGCTCCCTACTCCTGAGGACGACTCGACGCGTCCGCCTCTTATGACCACCCCTGTCCATCGTGCCAGCCGGACGATCCGCGGCCTGTCCCCCGAGGCCCTTCCTATTGTCAGCGCGCCTTCAACTACCACTCCACTCATGGCGACGCCACTGCCCGCCCTGCCTATGACTGTCCCTGCGGCCAGCCCCACCTATCTCACCCTTCAGACTCCACGCACGCCTAAGCCCTTTCACGGCGCCCTGTTTGAAGATGCCGAAGACTGGTTGGCTCACTACGAACGGGTCGCGACCTTTAACTGCTGGGACGACGCTACAAAGCTGCTTAACGTTTACTTCAGCCTTGAAGACTCTGCACGAACGTGGTTCGAAAACCATGATACTACTTTCGCTACGTGGCCGGACTTTCGACGTCAGCTCCTGAGTACGTACGCCAACAGCGACCGCCGGGAGAGCGCAGAGCGTGCACTGTCCTCTCGAATTCAGCTTCCCAATGAGGGTGTTGCCATGTACTTCGAGGATGTGAAGCGTCTTTGCCATCGCGCCGATCCGGCCATGCCTGAAGAAAAAAAGCTGCGGCACCTGATGCGCGGCGTGAAAGAACAGCTCTTTTCCGGCCTCGTGCGGAACCCGCCCAACACACTCGCGGAGTTCCTGGCCGACGCCGTGCACATGGAGAAATTGCTGCAGCAAAGATCCCATCAGTACGACCGGCAACTGCGCCAAACGTCGACTCTATCAACGTTGGACCGGTTCGACCATGATCCCAGGACGAATCCGGACTCCCTTCGCGAACTCATCCGTTCCGTGGTCCGCGAGAAGCTGCAGCACCTTCAAGCCACCTTTGCCCCTCGCGTCGATTCCGTCATCAGCGTCATCCGCGAGTAAGTCCGACAGACACTCAGGGCACAAGACGCTGCAGCTGTGCCGGCGCCGCAACCGACCCCATACGATCCCGCGCCGTACCCGACTCCTGTCCAGCCAGTCACGTACGCCGACGTCGTGCGCCGCGCGGCCCCATCTTCTGGACCTTCGCCTTACACCGCACCATTGGTCGCGGTGCACTCTGCCCAGCCGACTCCTTACTGGGCGGATCGGCGCCAGGCACCGCGGAAGACTGACCTCTGGCGCACTCCGGATCAACGCCCGCTCTGCTACCACTGTGGTGAGGCCGGCCATCTCTACCGGCGGTGCCCCTATCGCGAAATGGGACTACGCGGTTTTTCTGTCGACAGCCCCCGTCCACGCCCTGAAGAGCGCCCTCAAGACATCGCCGAGTATGTCACCCGCCAGCGTAGTTCACCATCTACTCCGCGCCGCGAGTCGCGATCGCCCTCTCCACGCCGGTCTTCGCCCTCTGGGTCCCGTTTCGCCTCAGGACAACGTGGTTCCTCGAGCCCTCATCGGGAAAACTAGCTCCGGCGGCCTTTGGAGGCGAGGCCGCCGAACGCCGTTCCGACGCAAAGCTTCCACCGCCGCAGCAACTGAATCGCCCCGACGTCGCACGCCGCATCGCTGCACAGTTTTCCCCGACGCGCCTTTCGTATCGCCGCGATGCCGCAACCCCAATCACCGACCCGCTTCCGCCGCCGCACCGACCCAATCGCGCCGACGCCGAACGCCGCATCGCCGAAGAGTTTCCCCCAACGCGCCGCTTGAATCGCTCCGACAGCGCAACCCCAGTCGCCGACCAGGTTCCGCCGCCGCACCGACTGAATCCTCCACAACAGCCATCGACGGGCCGTGCTGAAGGCAAGGTCTCCTTGGATAACCCTGTTCTCGTCGACACAAAGGAGGTCAGCGTGTTGGTTGATACGGGCGCAGATTACTCTATCCTTAGCAGACGGCTTGCGACGGCCCTGAAAAAAGTGACGACACCCTGGGACGGTCCCGACATACGCACGGCAGGCGGACATCTTGTCGCACCACTCGGCATGTGTGCGGCCCGGGTTACGGTTTGAGGCTGCACATTCGTTGCCACTTTTCTCGTTCTCCGCGAATGTTCTCGCGATGTCACCCTTGGCATCGACTTTCTTCGCGAGCACGGTGCGATCATAGACCTCCCGAACCGCTTGGTGACGTTTTCTACCGCAATGGCCACAGAAGAACCTGCGCACCAGGGTTCTCGGTCCGCCCTGCGAGTCGCCGACGATAACGTTACGGTGCCACCACGTGCCAGAATTCTCACGAGAGTTACCTGCGACACGCCACATAGGGGACTCCGGGTTGTCGAGCCTAATGTCTCCCTCGTACTCACTAAGGGGGTTGCGGTGGCACAGGGCCTTGGATCCTTTCATGACGGTTGTACAGAGGTCCTTGTCACCAACTTCTGCAATGAACATCGACATCTGTTCCGTGGCACAGCCATCGCTTACGTCGACCATGTTCAGGAAGTGGCCGAATGCTTTGCTTGTGCGGAGGACACACCTGGAGCTGACGCCGATGCGGTCACCAGCGTAGACATAAATCCTGGCCTTCCACTCACTGAAAAGAGGCAACTCCAGGACCTCTTGCGGGAGTTTGGTGCGTGTTTCACGTCGTCGTCCAAAGTGCGCCAAACATCGATAGTTAAACACCGCATTATCACGCATGAAGGAGCCCGACCCATCCATCAGCAGCCCTATCGTGTGTCCCCTCGTGAGCGAGATGCTATTCAAACACAGGTCGAAGAGATGCTCACAGACGGCGTCATCCAACCGTCAAGCTGCCCGTGGTCGTCTCCTGTCGTCCTCGTGAAAAAGAAAGACGGGACACTACGGTTCTGCGTCGACTACAGGAAGCTGAACAGTGTGACCAAGAAAGACGTGTACCCGCTCCCGCGTATCGACGACTCCCTCGACCGACTTCGTCAAGCCAAGTACTTCTCTTCGGTCGACCTCAGAAGTGGTTATTGGCAGATAGAAGTTGATGAGAGGGACCGTGAGAAAACCGCCTTCATTACACCGGACGGGCTGTATGAATTTCGCGTCCTCCCATTCGGGCTCTGCTGTGCTCCTGCCACGTTCCAAAGAATGATGGACACCGTTCTCACCGGTTTGAAGGGGCAGACCTGTCTTGTTTATCTTGACGATGTCATCATTTTTTCCGCCACGTTCACGGAACATCTGCACCGCCTCAGGACTGTCCTCAAAGCCGTTCGATCCGCCAACCTCTCCCTCAAACCAGAAAAATGCCACTTTGGGTTCACCGAATTGAAGTTCCTCGGGCACGTCATTAGTGCTGACGGAATCCGCGCTGACCCAGAGAAGCTTGCTGCCGTTGCTGCCTTTCCGGTCCCCAAACCACAAAAAAGCAGTCCGATGTTTTCTGGGCCTGTGCTCCTATTATCGCCGCTTCATTAGAAACTTCACCCAGCTCGCCAGCCCTCTGACGCTCCTAACCCGTGATGACACGCCATTTTCCTGGGGCAACGAACAACAGACTGCCTTCGACGAGTTACGACGCCTACTCCAATCACCACCCGTCCTGGCACATTTCGACGAAGATGCCGATACGGAGGTGCACACGGATGCGAGCAACGTCGGTCTTGGCGCCGTTCTAGTTCAGCGGCAAAACGGTGTCGACAAAGTAATTGCCTACGCCAGCCGCGCACTGTCGCGTGCTGAGTTGAACTACTCTACCACGGAAAAAGAATGTTTAGCGGTAGTCTGGGCCGCCGCCAAGTTCCACCCATACCTCTATGGCAGACCGTTTCGTATCGTCACCGACCACCACTCGCTGTGCTGGCTGAAAAATTTAAAGGACCCTTGCGGCCGCCTAGCACTTTGGGCATTACGCCTGCAGGAATTCGATTTCACCGTCACCTACAAGTCAGGCCGGAAACACACCGACGCTGATACCTTGTCACGCGCTCCCGTCGAACCTCCTCCGCAATACACCACCGACGATGATAGCTTCCTTGGAGCTGTCAGCACATCTGAGCTCGTTTCCAGACAGCGTGCCGACGCCGAGCTCCGGCTGCTCATCGAACATCTCGAAGGTGGGTGCCCTGAAATACCACGAAACCTAGCTCGTGGACTATCGTCGTTCTGCCTGCGGAGAGGGGTGCTTTATAAAAAGAACTCTACTTCAAGTCCGACAACTTACCTGCTCGTCATACCGTCTGATCTGCGGGATGAAGTCCTCCTTGCCTGCCATGATGAACCGACTTCCGGCCACCTTGGAGTTACCCGCACCTTATGCCGAATCCGGCAGAACTATTACTGGCCCATCCTAACTTCAAGTGTCAAGCATTATGTCCGGACATGCCGGCAATGCCAGCGGCGAAAAAAACCCGCGCTCAAGCCTTCTGGACTGCTTCAGTGCATCGAGCCGCCACAAATACCATTCGACAAAGTCGTCATGGACCTTCTGGGGCCATTTCCTCTCTCGTCTTCCGGTCACAAGTGGATCGTAGTCGCCACAGACTACTTGACCCGCTACGCCGAAACGAAGGCCCTTGCGCGAGGTACTGCCGCCGAAGTTGCCCACTTCTTTATGCACGACATCGTGCTTAGACACGGCGCCCCATCGGCCATCATAACTGACCGAGGCAAGGCGTTTACAGCCCGACTCCTACGTGACATCTTAGAGCTTAGCCATACTGCTCATCGACCAACAACAGCGTATCATCCCCAAACCAATGGTCTAACGGAACGGCTCAACAAAACATTGGCGGACAGGATCTCGATGTACGTCGACGTTGAACACAAAACCTGGGATGAGGTCTTGCCGTACGTCACCTTCGCATATAATACCGCAACGCAGGAAACCACCCAGTTCACCCCGTTCCGTCTCGTGTATGGCAGAGAGGTCCGCATGATGCTAGACGCCATGCTGCCGTACGGCGACGCAGAGCTTCCCCCTGAAGCTGGCCACTTCGTGGAGCAAGCAGAGCAGGCCCGTCAGCTGCCCCGCTTGAACATCAAGGACCAGCAATCCGCCGATGCCCGACACTATAACCTTCGGCACAGGGACGTGCACTACGAGCCGGGCGACCACGTGTGGGTGTGGACACCAGTGCGCCGCAAGGGATTGTGCGAAAAGCTTTTAAATAGGTATTTTGGCCCGTACAGAGTCCTGCGCCGCCTGAACAGCGTCAACTACGAAGTTGTCCCCCATGGAACTGTGGTCGCCGGCGCTCAGCGTCAACGGCCTGAAATCGTGCATGTAGTGCGCTTAAAGCCGTACTTTTCGCGTGACTGAGCGCTGTGTTCACACTGTTTCGTACCTTTTCCCCTTACCCCACGTGTGAACTTGACTCTCCCTGCATGTTCATCTAGCGCGCACTGTATAGTTCACCTCACCCCCAGTCTTTTTTTTTGTTCCTCCCCCCCTCACTGTACATACCCCATTCCACATCGAGACGATGTTTGCTTTCGCGGGGGGGGAATAATGCCACGCGCCCAACGCGCCTCGCGGCCTCCGCGCTGAGTCGAAGACGACGACGAAGCGGTGGTGGGCTGTCGTGGCGCGCTGTTCTGTTCTGTGTGTGGAAGCTGGCTCCATAATTAAAAGAAGGCTCCCGGTCTTGGGTTCTTCCCGACGTCTGCCTTCACGGCTCCTCTGGTCGTGACAATATGTTTGCTCGAAAGGGATCTGAGCGTATTGGCCTACTTGCACAGTGAAAGCCTTCCTCATGAAGCGTATTACGGTGCGCTTGAAACACGGCGTTCGTTTTCAAGATGCCCGCTATAGAGCTAGCGGTTATTAGGATTAATGATAAGCTGAACGATACGCAGGAACCTCCGAAGCTGCGATGCAAAAGTGCTCGAAGAAGAAGTCGTTTTCCAGCGAAGTCGCGATTACTCAGGTACAGAACTTGTGAACACCTCGTGCTGTCACGACAAATCTAGGTGCTTCCTTGCTTTGCTTAATTTTTGCCGAATTGGTGCTCCCAAAGCTAGAGAGCATGGACGAAACGTTATTTACCGAAGGCAACCGGGAAGTTTGTAATAATGATGAATTAGTCTGGATCACGCCACAAGCCGTTCTGTGCCGAATCTAAGAATGCATTCCTGCGCCTGAATTCGGCGCTGATTGTCACACATGTGGCGACAGGTGGGTGGGAAATACTGGGTAAACAAACACATCAGCTTGCAACGACCATAAATGGAAGCCAGTAGAAGGCTGTTTCCTCTGGGTTTGTGACCACAATAATGACAAGCACCTTCAATAATTGTGTGCCTCTACTGTCACGAGTCAGTTTCGAGACACTTACAAGCTTACATATGTTTGTGAAGATTGTACGCATTTTTGCAGCTTCACATGCTAACTAAAAATTTTGTTTTCACTTTCTAGTCACAACAATGTTTGTTTACCTCTAGATTTTCTGAACATCTGGGATACGTGGAATGCCACCATATGTCCTGAGAGTTACAATATGCCTGAAAAGAGTCAAACTGCGATCTTTGAAATCGTTTGACTTTTGAACGATGTCTTTTCATACTTCACCAGTAAATAAAGCCTCAAAACAGTTCCATGGAGGAATTGCGCGTCCGCATCGTTTATGCAGTAGTCCGTAAACTGAAATTGTTTATGCAGTCTATAGACTGTCCGTAGACTTCTGTCTATGAAGTCTATAGACTCTCTATAGACCAATCCTAGAGAACAGTCTATAGGGAATACAAATGCTATATACAGTTAATAGACAATCTATAGCACTTTTTTATGGATATTCGATAGACCATGACTAGAAAAAAAGAAATATTGCCACACTGCTAACATTCTGCAGGCGCCACATGGTGGCCGAACCTTGGCTCCCAGCGCGTGGCCGCGCGTCGTCTTTGTAAGCACCGAATTATCGTTGCTGACGACCAAAGACCACTATGTCAGCGCCCTTATCGTGTGTCTTCAAAAGAACGTGACGCCATCCGCCGCCAAGTTACACAAATGCTCCAGGACGACGTCAACGTCCACGAGTCCAGCTAGTCACGTGACAAACAGGGGCGAAGCTCCGAGCGTGCCCAGCAGCGACGTCTCTCCACAGCGAGTCACGTTGTATGAAGTAACTTGCCACACCTCCACTCAGCCGGCTCAAGGTCAAATGCGCACCAAACTTGGCCTTGGGAGTTGGGCGAAGTGAAGGACCTTCTGACTAAAATCCAAAATACTCGCTAGGGTGCAGAGCGTTTACTCTTTAGCGCACTCTTGACGAAGAAGCTACTATTCAGGGTTGTGTCTCAGGTTGTGGCACTAGGCTATAGACCTGGTCTATGGTTCAAAGTTGCGGTTCGAGGCCAGGGCTTTGAACAAGCTTAGCGACTGAATTGAGCAGTGGGCGAAATCACAACATGTCACTTGGATAAAGCCTTGTGCGTTCGACTGCCGATTACGTATGGTCTGTTCTAGCCTCCACCACGCTGCATAGTTTTCTACGAGACAAAGCATGGAGCCTGTCCGCTCGACGGATCTGTCGGAGTCGGGATTCCCTTATAGGCAACAGCCGCTGAAGGACCTACTAAACGAGACAGCACAAGAATAAATGAAACATTAGGCAAAGGGACCCAAGGAGACATGCAGAAGCGCCGCTACGAAACACGGAGCGGAGGCCAGAAGAACTCGTTGCTGCATAATTCAAGGAATCCCCGCTAGAAGTCAGCCATGTTCCCCTTCTACGATTGATGCAGCAACGAGGGACCGGGAAAATTGCTGTGGAACCGGCGGGCCATGGAAGAGCGCATGGAAGACTGACGACGGGAGCGTTCTGCTGTGTTATTTACTCAAATGGAGTAGAGGTGTCTTCTTTAAAGCTTTCTGCCCTATTTTCTAGTGCAGTCAAGCTGGTACAACGGCAGTACATTGAGGAGAGGAGAACAAGAGAGTAACCTAGGCTAAAAGAGATTTTCTATCTCAAAAGTTGTTTAACCGTGTTGTATTTTTTAATTTGGAAATTGTTCCCTGTGGGATAAAAACCTGTCATCTCCGTCTGTGCGGGAGCATACTTTCTTGGGTTGGGCGTATAGGTGCGTGCTTGTGTGCATTCATTGGTGGGTTGGTGCATGCATGCATACATGCGCGCGCGCGCGCGTGTGTGTGTGTGTGTGTGTGTGTGTGTGTGCGTGCGTGCGTGCGTGCATACGTGCGCGCGCGCGTGTGTGTGTGTGTGTGCGTGCGTGTGTGTGTGTGTGTGTGTGTGTGCGTGCGTGCGTGCGTGCGTGCGTGCGTGTGCGTGCGCGCTTGCGGTTTGGTTAAAACCGCTTGTATCAGAATCACTGATCTCGTTCTAACTTTTTTTTTGTGGGTGCGTTTGCGCCGTGCGACTGGGGAGGAGTGACCACATCCTAGAAATGGCAGCCTGTGTCTAAACGTATTACTTTCGGCAAAGCTGTACTTCGTGTAAACCAAACTTCAACGAAAAAAACAAGAAAAGAAGAAAGCAAGATACAAATGCAAAGAAAAGGAAAGCAACAGCGAAAAACCTACAGATGAAGATTGACTTAAAAACAAAAGGCCTTGGGGAACTATGACTGTTGGTTAAATAATTTAGAAGCCATCGAGTGCACCGTTCTAGGAGATCACTTCTAATTGGTTTTGCAATTATCACTAACTCTCGTCGCCGTCACGAGTATCAGAGCCATACCGTGGCTATGCACAGAAAGGAGGTGTCGCTGAGTGGCTGTACCCCAGAATATTAGGAATGGCTAAGAAATCTGATATGAAAAGAAAGAAACTTGTCGTCGCGAATAGCATCAGTTGCGAGCTGCTTCCGTTCACGCCACTGTCATGGGCATGCGTTAATGACCCGCATCGAGCGGATGCCATGTTCCCTTTCCCTAGAGAACACTCGTCGCCGAACTCACCGAATGCCGCACAGATGCAACTTGGCTTGCATTCCACCCCGCCAATAGGACTACCCCTCGAAACTCCCCATCTCGCTCTCTTTATTCGCTTTTGCAAGACCGCTATGCCGCCTTCGTGGAGCTGCCTAGTCTCCGGTCTGTGGGAACAGTGGGTTCCGTGCGATGGAGGGACAGGCGTGGTGCTCTTGCTTGTGTACGCTCCGATCACGACGCTGACACACTGCTCACCCTGTAGTGTTCTCTAGCGAAGGGACACGCCACAGCGTGGACCGCTCGTACGTCACGTTCCAGCTATCGAGCGGACACGTTCGAAGCTGCTGCTACTGTTGCTGGTAGTGAAACGTGCCGCAAGACGACCGCAGTGGGGGTGCAAATTCATATTCGTCCCCTTGTTAAGTAAAGGGCGCTGACCTCATTATTCGGGCCTGTTTGAAGTGAAGTAGGGGCTTTTAGACCAAAAGCTCCAATCCGGAGAGTCTTGCAAACTCCCCTCGAGTGTCTGTGCTTAGCCCGAGCGCTCTTCATCGTCGTCTTCTAGACAGCACTGCCTAGAGCCAGCGCTCCGTCCAGAGGTACTTCCCGCTCGTCTTCGCCCTCTGCGCTGCACTAATCGGCAGTTCGGACTCGAGCAACATTGGCTTTTTTTGTTTCCGATTAAAAAAGACACAAAATTCAATCAGTCATGATGTGTGTGCCAGAGTTCAGTCAGTCTTGCATCTAAAATCAGAAACAGCAGTGTTCGCCAAAAAACAAAAAAGCCCGTCAGTTCGCACTAAATACAGTTTTGTAAAGATTCTCGGTCATTTTGATTTGAAGCACCCCCAACTGTGGCGCAATATTCCGCTACATCCTATTTTTTCCTACAGAAATCAGCCCAGCTATTGAAGCGAAAATGTTCTCATCTTAATTATCTGTAACTAAGAGCTTTTCCGTAAAACTACAGGCTTTGTCTGGAACTTTGCTCAAAACAATGGCTCA
Organism: Amblyomma mixtum; assembly: GCF_055824585.1. Classification (NCBI taxonomy): domain Eukaryota; kingdom Metazoa; phylum Arthropoda; class Arachnida; order Ixodida; family Ixodidae; genus Amblyomma; species Amblyomma mixtum. Next base: position 50,230,480 of record NC_143012.1, read on the forward strand.
GGGATAACATACAATTTCTGGCTGCATCTAAAATTGATAACGAAAAATACAATTAATGAAGCTGTCTTTAACACACAGACTAACCTTTATTAACCATTTCGCTATTTGTGTCCATTTCTGAAGTACGCCATTTAAAAACAATAAATTAAAATTAAGAAGAATAGAAGGTGAAAAGGTAAATGCCACACTTCGGCTAAAAAGTGACAACTGTTTTAGAACAAGCTTCCATGACGTTGATAATTTTATGAGTTGAACCTTTCCAGCAGCGTTTTAATCAAAACCTTACGCTGCAGAAGTAGGAACTCCGTCTGTTCGAAGTGTATGAATTGACAAAAATGATGTTAGAATCAAAGGCTCACAACCGTATCGCGACACGATGAATGCTTTGGACAGTTAGCGGTTGAAAATAATAGATGTCGTATTACCACTACCTTAAGCGCCTCGTGTGGAGCTGCATATGTGTGTGGACGCCGTCATATCTGTTGATTTTCCCGCTTTTTTCTTTATGCTCATAAACACAACAGACTGCAATAATAACCACTGTGTGAAGTTCCGTACGAAAACTTCTTTCGTCACCAAAAGTTTTAGCTGCCTGCTAGGAACAGTTTGCAATTTTAGCATCTTCAGTTTTTGCCGCACTTGCAAAATCACCTACAAAATAGCAGATTTCGGTGTACTCAACGTCGAAGGACAGTTATTTTTAGCAACCCTGGAAAAATTAAGGTCTGAACGCCACGGGAAACGGAGCTGGCATGAAACTATGTGCCTTCAGGATCAAAATAATTCATTACGGTGGCAAAACTTCCACATTAAGACAGATTGCTTAGGCTACATTTCTTGCCTTGCAGCAAATGCGCAGTACATACAAAGGCAAAGTAAAACCTCTGCCGTTACAACAGCTACCTCCGCTTTCACATTGTGCCTTGCCATCACCAAGTAAAGGCGCGAATATATGTTCACATAAGAGAGCCTGACCACGCTTTGCAAAAGAGAGGCCTATGCCTCTCAGCCACAGTTATGTTTGGTTACAAGACTTTCGGCACGGGAGTGTTACGAGCTGACCCCGGTAAGGGGGTTCTTTTTAAGAGCCAGTTGCTGCCAGTTACAAAAGTACATCGCCCTTATATTCGCTAAGCCTGTCTAGGCTACCTTTTACACGCAGTACACTGAACCCTTGGTACACGTATAATGAGAGCCTAACAGATATATCTAAAGGGGAAGGCTGATTAAACGAGGTCATGTAGGTTTGACATTAGTGAAAACAGCGCGAAAGAAGAAGCCCGAAGGCGAAACGAGGAAGTGACAGGAAAGAGCGCTGGCTAGTTGGTTCATTCTGACATTAGTGAAAACAGCGCGAAAGAAGAAGCCCGAAGGCGAAACGAGGAAGTGACAGGAAAGAGCGTTGTCTAGTTGGTCCATTCTGACATTAGTGAAAACAGCGCGAAAGAAGAAGCCCGAAGGCGAAACGAGGAAGTGACAGGAAAGAGCGCTGGCTAGTTGGTCCAGTCTGACATTAGTGAAAACAGCGCGAAAGAAGAAGCCCGAAGGCGAAGCGGGGAAGTGACAGGAAAGAGCGCTGGCTAGTTGGTCCATTCTGACATTAGTGAAAACAGCGCGAAAGAAGAAGCCCGAAGGCGAAACGAGGAAGTGACAGGAAAGAGCGCTGGCTAGTTGGTTCATTCTGACATTAGTGAAAACAGCGCGAAAGATGAAGCCCGAAGGCGAAACGGGGAAGACAGGAAAGAGCGCTGGCTAGTTGGTCCATTCTGACATTAGTGAAAACAGCGCGAAAGAAGAAGCCCGAAGGCGAAAGGAGAAAGTGACAGGAAAGAGCGCTGGTTAGTTGGTCCATTCTGACATTAGCGAAAACAGCGCGAAAGAAGAAGCGCGAAGGCGAAAGGAGGAAGTGACAGGAAAGTTGGTCCATTCTGACATTAGTGAAAACAGCGCGAAAGAAGAAGCCCGAAGGCGAAACGAGGAAGTGACAGGAAAGAGCGCTGGCTAGTTGGTCCATTCTGACATTAGTGAAAACAGCGCGAAAGAAGAAGCCCGAAGGCGAAAGCAGAAAGTGACAGGAAAGAGCGCTGGCTAGTTGGTCCATTCTGACATTAGTGAAAACAGCGCGAAAGAAGAAGCCCGAAGGCGAAACGAGGAAGTGACAGGAAAGAGCGCTGGCTAGTTGGTCCATTCTGACATTAGTGAAAACAGCGCGAAAGATGAAGCCCGAAGGCGAAACGAGGAAGACAGGAAAGAGCACTGGCTAGTAGGTCCATTCTGACATTAGTGAAAACAGCGCGAAAGAAGAAGCCCGAAGGCGACAGGAGAAAGTGACAGGAAAGACTGCTGGCTAGTTGGTCCATTCTGACATTATCGAAAACAGCGCGAAAGAAGAAGCGCGAAGGCGAAAGGAGAAAGTGACTGGAAAGAGCGCTGGCTAGTTGGTCCATTCTGACATTAGCGAAAACAGCGCGAAAGAAGAAGCCCGAAGGCGAAAGGAGAAAGTGACAGGAAAGAGCGCTGGCTAGTTGGTCCATTCTGACATTAGTGAAAACAGCGCGAAAGAAGAAGCCCGAAGGCGAAACGTGGAAGTGACAGGAAAGAGCGCTGGCTAGTTGGTCCATTCTGACATTAGTGAAAAGAGCGCGAAAGAAGAAGCCCGAAGGCGAAACGAGGAAGTGACAGGAAAGAGCGCTGGCTAGTTGGTTCATTCTGACATTAGTGAAAACAGCGCGAAAGAAGAAGCCCGAAGGCGAAACGAGGAAGCGACAGGAAAGAGCGCTGGCTAGTTGGTCCTTTGTAACATTAGTGAAAACAGCGCGAAAGAAGAAGCGCGAAGGCGAAACGAGGAAGTGACAGGAAAGAGCGCTGCCTAGTTGGTCCATTCTGACATTAGTGAAAACAGCGCGAAAGAAGAAGCCCGAAGGCGAAACGAGGAATTGACAGGAAAGAGCGCTGGCTAGTTGGTCCATTCTGACATTAGTGAAAACAGCGCGAAAGAAGAAGCGCGAAGGCGAAACGAGGAAGTGACAGGAAAGAGCGCTGCCTAGTTGGTCCATTCTGACATTAGTGAAAACATCGCGAAAGAAGAAGCCCGAAGGCGAAACGAGGAAGTGCCAGGAAAGAGCGCTGGCTAGTTGGTCCATTCTGACATTAGTGAAAACAGCGCGAAAGATGAAGCCCGAAGGCGAAACGAGGAAGACAGGAAAGGGCGCTGGCTAGTTGGTCCAGTCTGACATTAGTGAAAACAGCGCGAAAGAAGAAGCCCGAAGGCGAAGCGAGAAAGTGACAGGAAAGAGCGCTGGCTAGTTGGTCCATTCTGACATTAGTGAAAAGAGCGCGAAAGAAGAAGCCCGAAGGCGAAACGAGGAAGTGACAGGAAAGAGCGCTGGCTAGTTGGTTCATTCTGACATTAGTGAAAACAGCGCGAAAGAAGAAGCCCGAAGGCGAAACGAGGAAGCGACAGGAAAGAGCGCTGGCTAGTTGGTCCATTGTAACATTAGTGAAAACAGCGCGAAAGAAGAAGCGCGAAGGCGAAACGAGGAAGTGACAGGAAAGAGCGCTGCCTAGTTGGTCCATTCTGACATTAGTGAAAACAGCGCGAAAGAAGAAGCCCGAAGGCGAAACGAGGAATTGACAGGAAAGAGCGCTGGCTAGTTGGTCCATTCTGACATTAGTGAAAACAGCGCGAAAGATGAAGCCCGAAGGCGAAACGGGGAAGACAGGAAAGAGCGCTGGCTAGTTGGTCCATTCTGACATTAGTGAAAACAGCGCTAAAGAAGAAGCCCGAAGGCGAAAGGAGAAAGTGACAGGAAAGAGCGCTGGTTAGTTGGTCCATTCTGACATTAGCGAAAATAGCGCGAAAGAAGAAGCGCGAAGGCGAAAGGAGGAAGTGACAGGAAAGAGCGCTGGCTAGTTGGTCCATTCTGACATTAGTGAAAACAGCGCGAAAGAAGAAGCCCGAAGGCGAAACGAGGAAGTGACAGGAAAGAGCGCTCGCTAGTTGGTCCATTCTGACATTAGTGAAAAGAGCGCGAAAGAAGAAGCGCGAAGGCGAAACGAGGAAGTGACAGGAAAGAGCGCTGCCTAGTTGGTCCATTCTGATATTAGTGAAAACAGCGCGAAAGAAGAAGGCCGAAGGCGAAACGAGGAAGTGACAGGAAAGAGCGCTGGCTAGTTGGTCCATTCTGACATTAGTGAAAACAGCGCGAAAGATGAAGCCCGAAGGCGAAACGAGGAAGTGACAGGAAAGAGCGCTGCCTAGTTGGTCCATTCTGACATTAGTGAAAACAGCGCGAAAGAAGAAGCCCGAAGGCGAAACTAGGAAGTCACAGGAAAGAGCGCTGACTAGTTGGTCCATTCTGACATTAGTGAAAACAGCGCGAAAGAAGAAGCCCGAAGGCGAAAGCAGAAAGTGACAGGAAAGAGCGCTGGCTAGTTGGTCCATTCTGACATTAGTGAAAACAGCGCGAAAGATGAAGCCCGAAGGCGAAACGAGGAAGACAGGAAAGAGTGCTGGCTAGTTGGTCCATTCCGACATTAGTGAAAACAGCGCGAAAGAAGAAGCGCGAAGGCGAAAGGAGAAAGTGACAGGAAAGAGCGCTGGCTAGTTGGTCCATTCTGACATTAGCGAAAACAGCGCGAAAGAAGAAGCCCGAAGGCGAAAGGAGAAAGTGACAGGAAAGAGCGCTGGCTAGTTGGTCCATTCTGACATTAGTGAAAACAGCGCGAAAGAAGAAGCCCGAAGGCGAAACGAGGAAGTGACAGGAAAGAGCGCTGGCTAGTTGGTCCATTCTGACATTAGTGAAAACAGCGCGAAAGAAGAAGCCCGAAGGCGAAACGAGGAAGACAGGAAAGAGCGCTGGCTAGTTGGTCCATTCTGACATTAGTGAAAACAGCGCGAAAGAAGAAGCCCGAAGGCGAAAGGACAAAGTGACAGGAAAGACTGCTGGCTAGTTGGTCCATTCTGACATTATCGAAAACAGCGCGAAAGAAGAAGCGCGAAGGCGAAAGGAGAAAGTGACAGGAAAGAGCGCTGGCTAGTTGGTCCATTCTGACATTAGTGAAAACAGCGCGAAAGAAGAAGCCCGAAGGCGAAACGAGGAAGTGACAGGAAAGAGCGCTGGCTAGTTGGTCCATTCTGACATTAGTGAAAAAAGCGCGAAAGATGAAGCCCGAAGGCGAAACGGGGAAGACAGGAAAGAGCGCTGGCTAGTTGGTCCATTCTGACATTAGTGAAAACAGCGCGAAAGAAGAAACCCGAAGGCGAAAGGAGAAAGTGACAGGAAAGAGCGCTGGTTAGTTGGTCCATTCTGACATTAGCGAAAACAGCGCGAAAGAAGAAGCGCGAAGGCGAAAGGAGGAAGTGACAGGAAATAGCGCTGGCTAGTTGGTCCATTCTGACATTAGTGAAAACAGCGCGAAAGAAGAAGCCCCAAGGCGAAAGGAGGAAGTGACAGGAAAGAGCGCTGGCTAGTTGGTCCATTCTGACATTAGTGAAAAAAGCGCGAAGATGAAGCCCGAAGGCGAAACGAGGAAGACAGGAAAGAGCGCTGGCTAGTTGGTCCATTCTGACATTAGTGAAAACAGCGCGAAAGAAGAAACCCGAAGGCGAAAGGAGAAAGTGACAGGAAAGAGCGCTGGTTAGTTGGTCCATTCTGACATTAGCGAAAACAGCGCGAAAGAAGAAGCGCGAAGGCGAAAGGAGGAAGTGACAGGAAATAGCGCTGGCTAGTTGGTCCATTCTGACATTAGTGAAAACAGCGCGAAAGAAGAAGCCCGAAGGCGAAACGAGGAATTGACAGGAAAGAGCGCTGGCTAGTTGGTCCATTCTGACATTAGTGAAAATAGCGCGAAAGAAGAAGCCCGAAGGCGAAAGGAGAAAGTGACAGGAAAAAGCGCTGGCTAGTTGGTCCATTCTGACATTAGTGAAAACAGCGCGAAAGATGAAGCACGATGGCGAAACGAGGAAGACAGGAAAGAGCGCTGGCTAGTTGGTCCATTCCGACATTAGTGAAAACAGCGCGAAAGAAGAAGCCCGAAGACGAAACGAGGAAGTGACAGGAAAGAGCGCTGGCTAGTTGGTCCATTCTGACATTAGTGAAAACAGCGCGAAAGATGAAGCCCGAAGGCGAAACGAGGAAGACAGGAAAGAGCGCTGGCTAGTTGGTCCATTCTGACATTAGTGAAAACAGCGCGAAAGAAGAAGCCCGAAGGCGAAACGAGGAAGTGACAGGAAAGAGCGCTGCCTAGTTGGTCCATTCTGACATTAGTGAAAACAGCGCGAAAGATGAAGCCCGAAGGCGAAACGAGGAAGACAGGAAAGAGCGCTGGCTAGTTGGTCCATTCTGACATTAGTGAAAACAGCGCGAAAGAAGAAGCCCGAAGGCGAAAGGAGAAAGTGACAAAAAAGAGCGCTGGCTAGTTGGTCCATTCTGACATTAGTGAAAACAGCGCGAAAGATGAAGCCCGAAGGCGAAACGAGGAAGACAGGAAAGAGCGCTGGCTAGTTGGTCCATTCTGACATTAGTGAAAACAGCGCGAAAGAAGAAGCCCGAAGGCGAAACGAGGAAGTGACAGGAAAGAGCGCTGCCTAGTTGGTCCATTCTGACATTAGTGAAAACAGCGCGAAAGATGAAGCCCGAAGGCGAAACGAGGAAGACAGGAAAGAGCGCTGGCTAGTTGGTCCATTCTGACATTAGTGAAAACAGCGCGAAAGAAGAAGCCCGAAGGCGAAACGAGGAAGTGACAGGAAAGAGCGCTGCCTAGTTGGTCCATTCTGACATTAGTGAAAACAGCGCGAAAGAAAAAGCCCGAAGGCGAAACGAGGAAGTGACAGTAAAGAGCGCTGGCCAGTTGGTTCATTCTGACATTAGTGAAAACAGCGCGAAAGAAGAAGCCCGAAAGCGAAACGAGGAAGTGACAGGAAAGAGCGCTGGCTAGTTGGTCCATTCTGACATTAGTGAAAACAGCGCGAAAGAAGAAGCCCGAAGGCGAAACGAGGAAGTGACAGGAAAGAGCGCTGGCTAGTTGGTCCATTCTGACATTAGTGAAAACAGCGCGAAAGAAGAAGCCCGAAGGCGAAACGAGGAAGTGAGAGGAAAGAGCGCTGGCTATTTGGTCCATTCTGACATTAGTGAAAACAGCGCGAAAGAAGAAGCCCGAAGGCGAAAGGAGAAAGTGACAGGAAAGAGCGCTGGCTAGTTGGTCCATTCTGACATTAGTGAAAACAGCGCGAAAGATGAAGCCCGAAGGCGAAACGAGGAAGACAGGAAAGAGCGCTGGCTAGTTGGTCCATTCTGACATTAGTGAAAACAGCGCGAAAGAAGAAGCCCGAAGGCGAAAGGACAAAGTGACAGGAAAGACTGCTGGCTAGTTGGTCCATTCTGACATTATCGAAAACAGCGCGAAAGAAGAAGCGCGAAGGCGAAAGGAGAAAGTGACAGGAAAGAGCGCTGGCTAGTTGGTCCATTCTGACATTAGTGAAAACAGCGCGAAAGAAGAAGCCCGAAGGCGAAACGAGGAAGTGACAGGAAAGAGCGCTGGCTAGTTGGTCCATTCTGACATTAGTGAAAAAAGCGCGAAAGATGAAGCCCGAAGGCGAAACGGGGAAGACAGGAAAGAGCGCTGGCTAGTTGGTCCATTCTGACATTAGTGAAAACAGCGCGAAAGAAGAAACCCGAAGGCGAAAGGAGAAAGTGACTGGAAAGAGCGCTGGTTAGTTGGTCCATTCTGACATTAGCGAAAACAGCGCGAAAGAAGAAGCGCGAAGGCGAAAGGAGGAAGTGACAGGAAATAGCGCTGGCTAGTTGGTCCATTCTGACATTAGTGAAAACAGCGCGAAAGAAGAAGCCCGAAGGCGAAAGGAGGAAGTGACAGGAAAGAGCGCTGGCTAGTTGGTCCATTCTGACATTAGTGAAAAAAGCGCGAAAGATGAAGCCCGAAGGCGAAACGAGGAAGACAGGAAAGAGCGCTGCCTAGTTGGTCCATTCTGACATTAGTGAAAACAGCGCGAAAGAAGAAACCCGAAGGCGAAAGGAGAAAGTGACAGGAAAGAGCGCTGGTTAGTTGGTCCATTCTGACATTAGCGAAAACAGCGCGAAAGAAGAAGCGCGAAGGCGAAAGGAGGAAGTGACAGGAAATAGCGCTGGCTAGTTGGTCCATTCTGACATTAGTGAAAACAGCGCGAAAGAAGAAGCCCGAAGGCGAAACGAGGAATTGACAGGAAAGAGCGCTGGCTAGTTGGTCCATTCTGACATTAGTGAAAATAGCGCGAAAGAAGAAGCCCGAAGGCGAAAGGAGAAAGTGACAGGAAAGAGCGCTGGCTAGTTGGTCCATTCTGACATTAGTGAAAACAGCGCGAAAGATGAAGCACGATGGCGAAACGAGGAAGACAGGAAAGAGCGCTGGCTAGTTGGTCCATTCCGACATTAGTGAAAACAGCGCGAAAGAAGAAGCCCGAAGACGAAACGAGGAAGTGACAGGAAAGAGCGCTGGCTAGTTGGTCCATTCTGACATTAGTGAAAACAGCGCGAAAGATGAAGCCCGAAGGCGAAACGAGGAAGACAGGAAAGAGCGCTGGCTAGTTGGTCCATTCTGACATTAGTGAAAACAGCGCGAAAGAAGAAGCCCGAAGGCGAAACGAGGAAGTGACAGGAAAGAGCGCTGCCTAGTTGGTCCATTCTGACATTAGTGAAAACAGCGCGAAAGATGAAGCCCGAAGGCGAAACGAGGAAGACAGGAAAGAGCGCTGGCTAGTTGGTCCATTCTGACATTAGTGAAAACAGCGCGAAAGAAGAAGCCCGAAGGCGAAAGGAGAAAGTGACAAAAAAGAGCGCTGGCTAGTTGGTCCATTCTGACATTAGTGAAAACAGCGCGAAAGATGAAGCCCGAAGGCGAAACGAGGAAGACAGGAAAGAGCGCTGGCTAGTTGGTCCATTCTGACATTAGTGAAAACAGCGCGAAAGAAGAAGCCCGAAGGCGAAACGAGGAAGTGACAGGAAAGAGCGCTGCCTAGTTGGTCCATTCTGACATTAGTGAAAACAGCGCGAAAGATGAAGCCCGAAGGCGAAACGAGGAACACAGGAAAGAGCGCTGGCTAGTTGGTCCATTCTGACATTAGTGAAAACAGCGCGAAAGAAGAAGCCCGAAGGCGAAAGGAGAAAGTGACAGGAAAGAGCGCTGGCTAGTTGGTCCATTCTGACATTAGTGAAAACAGCGCGAAAGATGAAGCCCGAAGGCGAAACGAGGAAGACAGGAAAGAGCGCTGGCTAGTTGGTCCATTCTGACATTAGTGAAAACAGCGCGAAAGAAGAAGCCCGAAGGCGAAAGGACAAAGTGACAGGAAAGGCTGCTGGCTAGTTGGTCCATTCTGACATTATCGAAAACAGCGCGAAAGAAGAAGCGCGAAGGCGAAAGGAGAAAGTGACAGGAAAGAGCGCTGGCTAGTTGGTCCATTCTGACATTAGTGAAAACAGCGCGAAAGAAGAAGCCCGAAGGCGAAACGAGGAAGTGACAGGAAAGAGCGCTGGCTAGTTGGTCCATTCTGACATTAGGGAAAAAAGCGCGAAAGATGAAGCCCGAAGGCGAAACGGGGAAGACAGGAAAGAGCGCTGGCTAGTTGGTCCATTCTGACATTAGTGAAAACAGCGCGAAAGAAGAAACCCGAAGGCGAAAGGAGAAAGTGACAGGAAAGAGCGCTGGTTAGTTGGTCCATTCTGACATTAGCGAAAACAGCGCGAAAGAAGAAGCGCGAAGGCGAAAGGAGGAAGTGACAGGAAATAGCGCTGGCTAGTTGGTCCATTCTGACATTAGTGAAAACAGCGCGAAAGAAGAAGCCCGAAGGCGAAAGGAGGAAGTGACAGGAAAGAGCGCTGGCTAGTTGGTCCATTCTGACATTAGTGAAAACAGCGCGAAAGAAGAAACCCGAAGGCGAAAGGAGAAAGTGACAGGAAAGAGCGCTGGTTAGTTGGTCCATTCTGACATTAGCGAAAACAGCGCGAAAGAAGAAGCGCGAAGGCGAAAGGAGGAAGTGACAGGAAATAGCGCTGGCTAGTTGGTCCATTCTGACATTAGTGAAAACAGCGCGAAAGAAGAAGCCCGAAGGCGAAAGGAGGAAGTGACAGGAAAGAGCGCTGGCTAGTTGGTCCATTCTGACATTAGTGAAAAAAGCGCGAAAGATGAAGCCCGAAGGCGAAACGAGGAAGACAGGAAAGAGCGCTGGCTAGTTGGTCCATTCTAACATTAGTGAAAACAGCGCGAAAGAAGAAACCCGAAGGCGAAAGGAGAAAGTGACAGGAAAGAGCGCTGGTTAGTTGGTCCATTCTGACATTAGCGAAAACAGCGCGAAAGAAGAAGCGCGAAGGCGAAAGGAGGAAGTGACAGGAAATAGCGCTGGCTAGTTGGTCCATTCTGACATTAGTGAAAACAGCGCGAAAGAAGAAGCCCGAAGGCGAAACGAGGAATTGACAGGAAAGAGCGCTGGCTAGTTGGTCCATTCTGACATTAGTGAAAATAGCGCGAATTAAGAAGAAGCCCGAAGGCGAAAGGAGAAAGTGACAGGAAAGAGCGCTGGCTAGTTGGTCCATTCTGACATTAGTGAAAACAGCGCGAAAGATGAAGCACGATGGCGAAACGAGGAAGACAGGAAAGAGCGCTGGCTAGTTGGTCCATTCCGACATTAGTGAAAACAGCGCGAAAGAAGAAGCCCGAAGACGAAACGAGGAAGTGACAGGAAAGAGCGCTGGCTAGTTGGTCCATTCTGACATTAGTGAAAACAGCGCGAAAGATGAAGCCCGAAGGCGAAACGAGGAAGACAGGAAAGAGCACTGGCTAGTTGGTCCATTCTGACATTAGTGAAAACAGCGCGAAAGAAGAAGCCCGAAGGCGAAACGAGGAAGTGACAGGAAAGAGCGCTGGCCAGTTGGTTCATTCTGACATTAGTGAAAACAGCGCGACAGAAGAAGCCCGAAAGCGAAGCGAGGAAGTGACAGGAAAGAGCGCTGGCTAGTTGGTCCATTCTGACATTAGTGAAAAAAGCGCGAAAGATGAAGCCCGAAGGCGAAACGGGGAAGACAGGAAAGAGCGCTGGCTAGTTGGTCCATTCTGACATTAGTGAAAACAGCGCGAAAGAAGAAACCCGAAGGCGAAAGGAGAAAGTGACAGGAAAGAGCGCTGGTTAGTTGGTCCATTCTGACATTAGCGAAAACAGCGCGAAAGAAGAAGCGCGAAGGCGAAAGGAGGAAGTGACAGGAAATAGCGCTGGCTAGTTGGTCCATTCTGACATTAGTGAAAACAGCGCGAAAGAAGAAGCCCGAAGGCGAAAGGAGGAAGTGACAGGAAAGAGCGCTGGCTAGTTGGTCCATTCTGACATTAGTGAAAAAAGCGCGAAAGATGAAGCCCGAAGGCGAAACGAGGAAGACAGGAAAGAGCGCTGGCTAGTTGGTCCATTCTGACATTAGTGAAAACAGCGCGAAAGAAGAAACCCGAAGGCGAAAGGAGAAAGTGACAGGAAAGAGCGCTGGTTAGTTGGTCCATTCTGACATTAGCGAAAACAGCGCGAAAGAAGAAGCGCGAAGGCGAAAGGAGGAAGTGACAGGAAATAGCGCTGGCTAGTTGGTCCATTCTGACATTAGTGAAAACAGCGCGAAAGAAGAAGCCCGAAGGCGAAACGAGGAATTGACAGGAAAGAGCGCTGGCTAGTTGGTCCATTCTGACATTAGTGAAAATAGCGCGAAAGAAGAAGCCCGAAGGCGAAAGGAGAAAGTGACAGGAAAGAGCGCTGGCTAGTTGGTCCATTCTGACATTAGTGAAAACAGCGCGAAAGATGAAGCACGATGGCGAAACGAGGAAGACAGGAAAGAGCGCTGGCTAGTTGGTCCATTCCGACATTAGTGAAAACAGCGCGAAAGAAGAAGCCCGAAGACGAAACGAGGAAGTGACAGGAAAGAGCGCTGGCTAGTTGGTCCATTCTGACATTAGTGAAAACAGCACGAAAGATGAAGCCCGAAGGCGAAACGAGGAAGACAGGAAAGAGCGCTGGCTAGTTGGTCCATTCTGACATTAGTGAAAACAGCGCGAAAGAAGAAGCCCGAAGGCGAAACGAGGAAGTGACAGGAAAGAGCGCTGCCTAGTTGGTCCATTCTGACATTAGTGAAAACAGCGCGAAAGATGAAGCCCGAAGGCGAAACGAGGAAGACAGGAAAGAGCGCTGGCTAGTTGGTCCATTCTGACATTAGTGAAAACAGCGCGAAAGAAGAAGCCCGAAGGCGAAAGGAGAAAGTGACAAAAAAGAGCGCTGGCTAGTTGGTCCATTCTGACATTAGTGAAAACAGCGCGAAAGATGAAGCCCGAAGGCGAAACGAGGAAGACAGGAAAGAGCGCTGGCTAGTTGGTCCATTCTGACATTAGTGAAAACAGCGCGAAAGAAGAAGCCCGAAGGCGAAACGAGGAAGTGACAGGAAAGAGCGCTGCCTAGTTGGTCCATTCTGACATTAGTGAAAACAGCGCGAAAGATGAAGCCCGAAGGCGAAACGAGGAACACAGGAAAGAGCGCTGGCTAGTTGGTCCATTCTGACATTAGTGAAAACAGCGCGAAAGAAGAAGCCCGAAGGCGAAAGGAGAAAGTGACAGGAAAGAGCGCTGGCTAGTTGGTCCATTCTGACATTAGTGAAAACAGCGCGAAAGATGAAGCCCGAAGGCGAAACGAGGAAGACAGGAAAGAGCGCTGGCTAGTTGGTCCATTCTGACATTAGTGAAAACAGCGCGAAAGAAGAAGCCCGAAGGCGAAAGGACAAAGTGACAGGAAAGACTGCTGGCTAGTTGGTCCATTCTGACATTATCGAAAACAGCGCGAAAGAAGAAGCGCGAAGGCGAAAGGAGAAAGTGACAGGAAAGAGCGCTGGCTAGTTGGTCCATTCTGACATTAGTGAAAACAGCGCGAAAGAAGAAGCCCGAAGGCGAAACGAGGAAGTGACAGGAAAGAGCGCTGGCTAGTTGGTCCATTCTGACATTAGGGAAAAAAGCGCGAAAGATGAAGCCCGAAGGCGAAACGGGGAAGACAGGAAAGAGCGCTGGCTAGTTGGTCCATTCTGACATTAGTGAAAACAGCGCGAAAGAAGAAACCCGAAGGCGAAAGGAGAAAGTGACAGGAAAGAGCGCTGGTTAGTTGGTCCATTCTGACATTAGCGAAAACAGCGCGAAAGAAGAAGCGCGAAGGCGAAAGGAGGAAGTGACAGGAAATAGCGCTGGCTAGTTGGTCCATTCTGACATTAGTGAAAACAGCGCGAAAGAAGAAGCCCGAAGGCGAAAGGAGGAAGTGACAGGAAAGAGCGCTGGCTAGTTGGTCCATTCTGACATTAGTGAAAACAGCGCGAAAGAAGAAACCCGAAGGCGAAAGGAGAAAGTGACAGGAAAGAGCGCTGGTTAGTTGGTCCATTCTGACATTAGCGAAAACAGCGCGAAAGAAGAAGCGCGAAGGCGAAAGGAGGAAGTGACAGGAAATAGCGCTGGCTAGTTGGTCCATTCTGACATTAGTGAAAACAGCGCGAAAGAAGAAGCCCGAAGGCGAAAGGAGGAAGTGACAGGAAAGAGCGCTGGCTAGTTGGTCCATTCTGACATTAGTGAAAAAAGCGCGAAAGATGAAGCCCGAAGGCGAAACGAGGAAGACAGGAAAGAGCGCTGGCTAGTTGGTCCATTCTAAGATTAGTGAAAACAGCGCGAAAGAAGAAACCCGAAGGCGAAAGGAGAAAGTGACAGGAAAGAGCGCTGGTTAGTTGGTCCATTCTGACATTAGCGAAAACAGCGCGAAAGAAGAAGCGCGAAGGCGAAAGGAGGAAGTGACAGGAAATAGCGCTGGCTAGTTGGTCCATTCTGACATTAGTGAAAACAGCGCGAAAGAAGAAGCCCGAAGGCGAAACGAGGAATTGACAGGAAAGAGCGCTGGCTAGTTGGTCCATTCTGACATTAGTGAAAATAGCGCGAATTAAGAAGAAGCCCGAAGGCGAAAGGAGAAAGTGACAGGAAAGAGCGCTGGCTAGTTGGTCCATTCTGACATTAGTGAAAACAGCGCGAAAGATGAAGCACGATGGCGAAACGAGGAAGACAGGAAAGAGCGCTGGCTAGTTGGTCCATTCCGACATTAGTGAAAACAGCGCGAAAGAAGAAGCCCGAAGACGAAACGAGGAAGTGACAGGAAAGAGCGCTGGCTAGTTGGTCCATTCTGACATTAGTGAAAACAGCGCGAAAGATGAAGCCCGAAGGCGAAACGAGGAAGACAGGAAAGAGCGCTGGCTAGTTGGTCCATTCTGACATTAGTGAAAACAGCGCGAAAGAAGAAGCCCGAAGGCGAAACGAGGAAGTGACAGGAAAGAGCGCTGCCTAGTTGGTCCATTCTGACATTAGTGAAAACAGCGCGAAAGAAAAAGCCCGAAGGCGAAACGAGGAAGTGACAGTAAAGAGCGCTGGCCAGTTGGTTCATTCTGACATTAGTGAAAACAGCGCGAAAGAAGAAGCGCGAAGGCGAAACGAGGAAGTGACAGGAAAGAGCGCTGCCTAGTTGGTCCATTCTCACATTAGTGAAAACAGCGCGAAAGAAGAAGCCCGAAGGCGAAACGAGGAAGTGACAGGAAAGAGCGCTGGCTAGTTGGTCCATTCTGACATTAGTGAAAAAAGCGCAAAAGATGAAGACCGAAGGCGAAACGGGGAAGACAGGAAAGAGCGCTGGCTAGTTGGTCCATTCTGTTATTAGTGAAAACAGCACGAAAGAAGAAACCCGAAAGCGAAAGGAGAAAGTGACAGGAAAGAGCGCTGGTTAGTTGGTCCATTCTGACATTAGCGAAAACAGCGCGAAAGAAGAAGCGCGAAGGCGAAAGGAGAAAGTGACAGGAAAGAGCGCTGGCTAGTTGGTCCATTCTGACATTAGTGAAAACAGCGCGAAAGAAGAAGCCCGAAGGCGAAACGAGGAAGTGACAGGAAAGAGCGCTGGCTAGTTGGTCCATTCTGACATTAGTGAAAAAAGCGCGAAAGATGAAGCCCGAAGGCGAAACGGGGAAGACAGGAAAGAGCGCTGGCTAGTTGGTCCATTCTGACATTAGTGAAAGCAGCGCGAAAGAAGAAGCGCGAAGGCGAAACGAGGAAGTGACAGGAAAGAGCGCTGCCTAGTTGGTCCATTCTGACATTAGTGAAAACAGCGCGAAAGAAGAAGCCCGAAGGCGAAACGAGGAATTGACAGGAAAGAGCGCTGGCTAGTTGGTCCATTCTGACATTATCGAAAACAGCGCGAAAGAAGAAGCGCGAAGGCGAAACGAGGAAGTGACAGGAAAGAGCGCTGCCTAGTTGGTCCATTCTGACATTAGTGAAAACAGCGCGAAAGAAGAAGCCCGAAGGCGAAACGAGGAATTGACAGGAAAGAGCGCTGGCTAGTTGGTCCATTCTGACATTAGTGAAAACAGCGCGAAAGAAGAAGCGCGAAGGCGAAACGAGGAAGTGACAGGAAAGAGCGCTGCCTAGTTGGTCCATTCTGACATTAGTGAAAACATCGCGAAAGAAGAAGCCCGAAGGCGAAAGGACAAAGTGACAGGAAAGACTGCTGGCTAGTTGGTCCATTCTGACATTATCGAAAACAGCGCGAAAGAAGAAGCGCGAAGGCGAAAGGAGAAAGTGACAGGAAAGAGCGCTGGCTAGTTGGTCCATTCTGACATTAGTGAAAACAGCGCGAAAGAAGAAGCCCGAAGGCGAAACGAGGAAGTGACAGGAAAGAGCGCTGGCTAGTTGGTCCATTCTGACATTAGTGAAAAAAGCGCGAAAGATGAAGCCCGAAGGCGAAACGGGGAAGACAGGAAAGAGCGCTGGCTAGTTGGTCCATTCTGACATTAGTGAAAACAGCGCGAAAGAAGAAACCCGAAGGCGAAAGGAGAAAGTGACAGGAAAGAGCGCTGGCTAGTTGGTCCATTCTGACATTAGCGAAAACAGCGCGAAAGAAGAAGCCCGAAGGCGAAAGGAGAAAGTGACAGGAAAGAGCGCTGGCTAGTTGGTCCATTCTGACATTAGAGAAAACAGCGCGAAAGAAGAAGCCCGAAGGCGAAACGAGGAAGTGACAGGAAAGAGCGCTGGCTAGTTGGTCCATTCTGACATTAGTGAAAAGAGCGCGAAAGAAGAAGCGCGAAGGCGAAACGAGGAAGTGACAGGAAAGAGCGCTGCCTAGTTGGTCCATTCTGATATTAGTGAAAACAGCGCGAAAGAAGAAGCCCGAAGGCGAAACGAGGAAGTGACAGGAAAGAGCGCTGGCTAGTTGGTCCATTCTGACATTAGTGAAAACAGCGCGAAAGATGAAGCCCGAAGGCGAAACGAGGAAGTGACAGGAAAGAGCGCTGCCTAGTTGGTCCATTCTGACATTAGTGAAAACAGCGCGAAAGAAGAAGCCCGAAGGCGTAACTAGGAAGTCACAGGAAAGAGCGCTGACTAGTTGGTCCATTCTGACATTAGTGAAAACAGCGCGAAAGAAGAAGCCCGAAGGCGAAAGCAGAAAGTGACAGGAAAGAGCGCTGGCTAGTTGGTCCATTCTGACATTAGTGAAAACAGCGCGAAAGATGAAGCCCGAAGGCGAAACGGGGAAGACAGGAAAGAGCGCTGGCTAGTTGGTCCATTCTGACATTAGTGAAAACAGCGCGAAAGAAGAAGCGCGAAGGCGAAAGGAGAAAGGACAGGAAAGAGCGCTGGCTAGTTGGTCCATTCTGACATTAGCGAAAACAGCGCGAAAGAAGAAGCCCGAAGGCGAAAGGAGAAAGTGACAGGAAAGAGCGCTGGCTAGTTGGTCCATTCTGACATTAGTGAAAACAGCGCGAAAGAAGAAGCCCGAAGGCGAAACGAGGAAGTGACAGGAAAGAGCGCTGGCTAGTTGGTCCATTCTGACATTAGTGAAAACAGCGCGAAAGAAGAAGCCCGAAGGCGAAACGAGGAAGTGAGAGGAAAGAGCGCTGGCTAGTTGGTCCATTCTGACATTAGTGAAAACAGCGCGAAAGAAGAAGCCCGAAGGCGAAAGGAGAAAGTGACAGGAAAGAGCGCTGGCTAGTTGGTCCATTCTGACATTAGTGAAAACAGCGCGAAAGATGAAGCCCGAAGGCGAAACGAGGAAGACAGGAAAGAGCGCTGGCTAGTTGGTCCATTCTGACATTAGTGAAAACAGCGCGAAAGAAGAAGCCCGAAGGCGAAAGGACAAAGTGACAGGAAAGACTGCTGGCTAGTTGGTCCATTCTGACATTATCGAAAACAGCGCGAAAGAAGAAGCGCGAAGGCGAAAGGAGAAAGTGACAGGAAAGAGCGCTGGCTAGTTGGACCATTCTGACATTAGTGAAAACAGCGCGAAAGAAGAAGCCCGAAGGCGAAACGAGGAAGTGACAGGAAAGAGCGCTGGCTAGTTGGTCCATTCTGACATTAGTGAAAAAAGCGCCAAAGATGAAGCCCGAAGGCGAAACGGGGAAGACAGGAAAGAGCGCTGGCTAGTTGGTCCATTCTGACATTAGTGAAAACAGCGCGAAAGAAGAAACCCGAAGGCGAAAGGAGAAAGTGACAGGAAAGAGCGCTGGTTAGTTTCTCCATTCTGACATTAGCGAAAACAGCGCGAAAGAAGAAGCGCGAAGGCGAAAGGAGGAAGTGACAGGAAATAGCGCTGGCTAGTTGGTCCATTCTGACATTAGTGAAAACAGCGCGAAAGAAGAAGCCCGAAGGCGAAAGGAGGAAGTGACAGGAAAGAGCGCTGGCTAGTTGGTCCATTCTGACATTAGTGAAAAAAAGCGCGAAAGATGAAGCCCGAAGGCGAAACGAGGAAGACAGGAAAGAGCGCTGGCTAGTTGGTCCATTCTGACATTAGTGAAAACAGCGCGAAAGAAGAAACCCGAAGGCGAAAGGAGAAAGTGACAGGAAAGAGCGCTGGTTAGTTGGTCCATTCTGACATTAGCGAAAACAGCGCGAAAGAAGAAGCGCGAAGGCGAAAGGAGGAAGTGACAGGAAATAGCGCTGGCTAGTTGGTCCATTCTGACATTAGTGAAAACAGCGCGAAAGAAGAAGCCCGAAGGCGAAACGAGGAATTGACAGGAAAGAGCGCTGGCTAGTTGGTCCATTCTGACATTAGTGAAAATAGCGCGAAAGAAGAAGCCCGAAGGCGAAAGGAGAAAGTGACAGGAAAGAGCGCTGGCTAGTTGGTCCATTCTGACATTAGTGAAAACAGCGCGAAAGATGAAGCACGATGGCGAAACGAGGAAGACAGGAAAGAGCGCTGGCTAGTTGGTCCATTCCGACATTAGTGAAAACAGCGCGAAAGAAGAAGCCCGAAGACGAAACGAGGAAGTGACAGGAAAGAGCGCTGGCTAGTTGGTCCATTCTGACATTAGTGAAAACAGCGCGAAAGATGAAGCCCGAAGGCGAAACGAGGAAGACAGGAAAGAGCGCTGGCTAGTTGGTCCATTCTGACATTAGTGAAAACAGCGCGAAAGAAGCCCGAAGGCGAAACTAGGAAGTGACAGGAAAGAGCGTTGCCTAGTTGGTCCATTCTGACATTAGTGAAAACAGCGCGAAAGATGAAGCCCGAAGGCGAAACGAGGAAGACAGGAAAGAGCGCTGGCTAGTTGGTCCATTCTGACATTAGTGAAAACAGCGCGAAAGAAGAAGCCCGAAGGCGAAAGGAGAAAGTGACAAAAAAGAGCGCTGGCTAGTTGGTCCATTCTGACATTAGTGAAAACAGCGCGAAAGATGAAGCCCGAAGGCGAAACGAGGAAGACAGGAAAGAGCGCTGGCTAGTTGGTCCATTCTGACATTAGTGAAAACAGCGCGAAAGAAGAAGCCCGAAGGCGAAACGAGGAAGTGACAGGAAAGAGCGCTGCCTAGTTGGTCCATTCTGACATTAGTGAAAACAGCGCGAAAGATGAAGCCCGAAGGCGAAACGAGGAAGACAGGAAAGAGCGCTGGCTAGTTGGTCCATTCTGACATTAGTGAAAACAGCGCGAAAGAAGAAGCCCGAAGGCGAAAGGAGAAAGTGACAGGAAAGAGCGCTGGCTAGTTGGTCCATTCTGACATTAGTGAAAACAGCGCGAAAGATGAAGCCCGAAGGCGAAACGAGGAAGACAGGAAAGAGCGCTGGCTAGTTGGTCCATTCTGACATTAGTGAAAACAGCGCGAAAGAAGAAGCCCGAAGGCGAAAGGACAAAGTGACAGGAAAGACTGCTGGCTAGTTGGTCCATTCTGACATTATCGAAAACAGCGCGAAAGAAGAAGCGCGAAGGCGAAAGGAGAAAGTGACAGGAAAGAGCGCTGGCTAGTTGGTCCATTCTGACATTAGTGAAAACAGCGCGAAAGAAGAAGCCCGAAGGCGAAACGAGGAAGTGACAGGAAAGAGCGCTGGCTAGTTGGTCCATTCTGACATTAGTGAAAAAAGCGCGAAAGATGAAGCCCGAAGGCGAAACGGGGAAGACAGGAAAGAGCGCTGGCTAGTTGGTCCATTCTGACATTAGTGAAAACAGCGCGAAAGAAGAAACCCGAAGGCGAAAGGAGAAAGTGACAGGAAAGAGCGCTGGTTAGTTTCTCCATTCTGACATTAGCGAAAACAGCGCGAAAGAAGAAGCGCGAAGGCGAAAGGAGGAAGTGACAGGAAATAGCGCTGGCTAGTTGGTCCATTCTGACATTAGTGAAAACAGCGCGAAAGAAGAAGCCCGAAGGCGAAAGGAGGAAGTGACAGGAAAGAGCGCTGGCTAGTTGGTCCATTCTGACATTAGTGAAAAAAGCGCGAAAGATGAAGCCCGAAGGCGAAACGAGGAAGACAGGAAAGAGCGCTGGCTAGTTGGTCCATTCTGACATTAGTGAAAACAGCGCGAAAGAAGAAACCCGAAGGCGAAAGGAGAAAGTGACAGGAAAGAGCGCTGGTTAGTTGGTCCATTCTGACATTAGCGAAAACAGCGCGAAAGAAGAAGCGCGAAGGCGAAAGGAGGAAGTGACAGGAAATAGCGCTGGCTAGTTGGTCCATTCTGACATTAGTGAAAACAGCGCGAAAGAAGAAGCCCGAAGGCGAAACGAGGAATTGACAGGAAAGAGCGCTGGCTAGTTGGTCCATTCTGACATTAGTGAAAATAGCGCGAAAGAAGAAGCCCGAAGGCGAAAGGAGAAAGTGACAGGAAAGAGCGCTGGCTAGTTGGTCCATTCTGACATTAGTGAAAACAGCGCGAAAGATGAAGCACGATGGCGAAACGAGGAAGACAGGAAAGAGCGCTGGCTAGTTGGTCCATTCCGACATTAGTGAAAACAGCGCGAAAGAAGAAGCCCGAAGACGAAACGAGGAAGTGACAGGAAAGAGCGCTGGCTAGTTGGTCCATTCTGACATTAGTGAAAACAGCGCGAAAGATGAAGCCCGAAGGCGAAACGAGGAAGACAGGAAAGAGCGCTGGCTAGTTGGTCCATTCTGACATTAGTGAAAACAGCGCGAAAGAAGAAGCCCGAAGGCGAAACGAGGAAGTGACAGGAAAGAGCGCTGCCTAGTTGGTCCATTCTGACATTAGTGAAAACAGCGCGAAAGAAAAAGCCCGAAGGCGAAACGAGGAAGTGACAGTAAAGAGCGCTGGCCAGTTGGTTCATTCTGACATTAGTGAAAACAGCGCGAAAGAAGAAGCCCGAAGGCGAAACGAGGAAGTGACAGGAAAGAGCGCTGGCTAGTTGGTCCATTCTGACATTAGTGAAAAAAGCGCAAAAGATGAAGACCGAAGGCGAAACGGGGAAGACAGGAAAGAGCGCTGGCTAGTTGGTCCATTCTGTTATTAGTGAAAACAGCGCGAAAGAAGAAACCCGAAAGCGAAAGGAGGAAGTGACAGGAAAGAGCGCTGGTTAGTTGGTCCATTCTGGCATTAGCGAAAACAGCGCGAAAGAAGAAGCGCGAAGGCGAAAGGAGAAAGTGACAGGAAAGAGCGCTGGCTAGTTGGTCCATTCTGACATTAGTGAAAACAGCGCGAAAGAAGAAGCCCGAAGGCGAAACGAGGAAGTGACAGGAAAGAGCGCTGGCTGGTTGGTCCATTCTGACATTAGTGAAAAAAGCGCGAAAGATGAAGCCCGAAGGCGAAACGGGGAAGACAGGAAAGAGCGCTGGCTAGTTGGTCCATTCTGACATTAGTGAAAGCAGCGCGAAAGAAGAAACCCGAAGGCGAAAGGAGAAAGTGACAGGAAAGAGCGCTGGCTAGTTGGTTCATTCTGACATTAGTGAAAACAGCGCGAAAGAAGAAGCCCGAAGGCGAAACGAGGAAGCGACAGGAAAGAGCGCTGGCTAGTTGGTCCATTGTAACATTAGTGAAAACAGCGCGAAAGAAGAAGCGCGAAGGCGAAACGAGGAAGTGACAGGAAAGAGCGCTGCCTAGTTGGTCCATTCTGACATTAGTGAAAACAGCGCGAAAGAAGAAGCCCGAAGGCGAAACGAGGAATTGACAGGAAAGAGCGCTGGCTAGTTGGTCCATTCTGACATTAGTGAAAACAGCGCGAAAGAAGAAGCGCGAAGGCGAAACGAGGAAGTGACAGGAAAGAGCGCTGCCTAGTTGGTCCATTCTGACATTAGTGAAAACATCGCGAAAGAAGCCCGAAGGCGAAACGAGGAAGTGACAGGAAAGAGCGCTGGCTAGTTGGTCCATTCTGACATTAGTGAAAACAGCGCGAAAGATGAAGCCCGAAGGCGAAACGAGGAAGACAGGAAAGGGCGCTGGCTAGTTGGTCCAGTCTGACATTAGTGAAAACAGCGCGAAAGAAGAAGCCCGAAGGCGAAGCGAGAAAGTGACAGGAAAGAGCGCTGGCTATTTGGTCCATTCTGACATTAGTGAAAAGAGCGCGAAAGAAGAAGCCCGAAGGCGAAACGAGGAAGTGACAGGAAAGAGCGCTGGCTAGTTGGTTCATTCTGACATTAGTGAAAACAGCGCGAAAGAAGAAGCCCGAAGGCGAAACGAGGAAGCGACAGGAAAGAGCGCTGGCTAGTTGGTCCATTGTAACATTAGTGAAAACAGCGCGAAAGAAGAAGCGCGAAGGCGAAACGAGGAAGTGACAGGAAAGAGCGCTGCCTAGTTGGTCCATTCTGACATTAGTGAAAACAGCGCGAAAGAAGAAGCCCGAAGGCGAAACGAGGAATTGACAGGAAAGAGCGCTGGCTAGTTGGTCCATTCTGACATTAGTGAAAACAGCGCGAAAGATGAAGCCCGAAGGCGAAACGGGGAAGACAGGAAAGAGCGCTGGCTAGTTGCTCCATTCTGACATTAGTGAAAACAGCGCTAAAGAAGAAGCCCGAAGGCGAAAGGAGAAAGTGACAGGAAAGAGCGCTGGTTAGTTGGTCCATTCTGACATTAGCGAAAACAGCGCGAAAGAAGAAGCGCGAAGGCGAAAGGAGGAAGTGACAGGAAAGAGCGCTGGCTAGTTGGTCCATTCTGACATTAGTGAAAACAGCGCGAAAGAAGAAGCCCGAAGGCGAAACGAGGAAGTCACAGGAAAGAGCGCTGACTAGTTGGTCCATTCTGACATTAGTGAAAACAGCGCGAAAGATGAAGCCCGAAGGCGAAACGAGGAAGACAGGAAAGAGCGCTGGCTAGTTGGTCCATTCTGACATTAGTGAAAACAGCGCGAAAGAAGAAGCGCGAAGGCGAAAGGAGAAAGTGACAGGAAAGAGCGCTGGCTAGGTGTCCATTCTGACATTAGCGAAAACAGCGCGAAAGAAGAAGCCCGAAGGCGAAAGGAGAAAGTGACAGGAAAGAGCGCTGGCTAGTTGGTCCATTCTGACATTAGTGAAAACAGCGCGAAAGAAGAAGCCCGAAGGCGAAACGAGGAAGTGACAGGAAAGAGCGCTGGCTAGTTGGTCCATTCTGACATTAGTGAAAAGAGCGCGAAAGAAGAAGCGCGAAGGCGAAACGAGGAAGTGACAGGAAAGAGCGCTGCCTAGTTGGTCCATTCTGATATTAGTGAAAACAGCGCGAAAGAAGAAGCCCGAAGGCGAAACGAGGAAGTGACAGGAAAGAGCGCTGGCTAGTTGGTCCATTCTGACATTAGTGAAAACAGCGCGAAAGATGAAGCCCGAAGGCGAAACGAGGAAGTGACAGGAAAGAGCGCTGCCTAGTTGGTCCATTCTGACATTAGTGAAAACAGCGCGAAAGAAGAAGCCCGAAGGCGAAACTAGGAAGTCACAGGAAAGAGCGCTTACTAGTTGGTCCATTCTGACATTAGTGAAAACAGCGCGAAAGAAGAAGCCCGAAGGCGAAAGCAGAAAGTGACAGGAAAGAGCGCTGGCTAGTTGGTCCATTCTGACATTAGTGGAAACAGCGCGAAAGATGAAGCCCGAAGGCGAAACGAGGAAGACAGGAAAGAGCGCTGGCTAGTTGGTCCATTCTGACATTAGTGAAAACAGCGCGAAAGAAGAAGCGCGAAGGCGAAAGGAGAAAGTGACAGGAAAGAGCGCTGGCTAGTTGGTCCATTCTGACATTAGCGAAAACAGCGCGAAAGAAGAAGCCCGAAGGCGAAACGAGGAAGACAGGAAAGAGC
Organism: Amblyomma mixtum; assembly: GCF_055824585.1. NCBI lineage: Eukaryota > Metazoa > Arthropoda > Arachnida > Ixodida > Ixodidae > Amblyomma > Amblyomma mixtum. The sequence goes on from NC_143012.1 coordinate 50,254,015, forward strand.
GCTGGCTAGTTGGTCCATTCTGACATTAGTGAAAACAGCGCGAAAGAAGAAGCCCGAAGGCGAAACGAGGAAGTGACAGGAAAGAGCGCTGCCTAGTTGGTCCATTCTGACATTAGTGAAAACAGCGCGAAAGAAAAAGCCCGAAGGCGAAACGAGGAAGTGACAGTAAAGAGCGCTGGCCAGTTGGTTCATTCTGACATTAGTGAAAACAGCGCGAAAGAAGAAGCCCGAAAGCGAAACGAGGAAGTGACAGGAAAGAGCGCTGGCTAGTTGGTCCATTCTGACATTAGTGAAAACAGCGCGAAAGAAGAAGCGCGAAGGCGAAACGAGGAAGTGACAGGAAAGAGCGCTGCCTAGTTGGTCCATTCTGACATTAGTGAAAACAGCGCGAAAGAAGAAGCCCGAAGGCGAAACGAGGAAGTGACAGGAAAGAGCGCTGGCTAGTTGGTCCATTCTGACATTAATGAAAAAAGCGCAAAAGATGAAGACCGAAGGCGAAACGGGGAAGACAGGAAAGAGCGCTGGCTAGTTGGTCCATTCTGTTATTAGTGAAAACAGCGCGAAAGAAGAAACCCGAAAGCGAAAGGAGAAAGTGACAGGAAAGAGCGCTGGTTAGTTGGTCCATTCTGACATTAGCGAAAACAGCGCGAAAGAAGAAGCGCGAAGGCGAAAGGAGAAAGTGACAGGAAAGAGCGCTGGCTAGTTGGTCCATTCTGACATTAGTGAAAAAAGCGCAAAAGATGAAGACCGAAGGCGAAACGGGGAAGACAGGAAAGAGCGCTGGCTAGTTGGTCCATTCTGTTATTAGTGAAAACAGCGCGAAAGAAGAAACCCGAAAGCGAAAGGAGAAAGTGACAGGAAAGAGCGCTGGTTAGTTGGTCCATTCTGACATTAGCGAAAACAGCGCGAAAGAAGAAGTGCGAAGGCGAAAGGAGAAAGTGACAGGAAAGAGCGCTGGCTAGTTGGTCCATTCTGACATTAGTGAAAACAGCGCGAAAGAAGAAGCCCGAAGGCGAAACGAGGAATTGAGAGGAAAGAGCGCTGGCTAGTTGGTCCATTCTGACATTAGTGAAAATAGCGCGAAAGAAGAAGCCCGAAGGCGAAAGGAGAAAGTGACAGGAAAGAGCGCTGGCTAGTTGGTCCATTCTGACATTAGTGAAAACAGCGCGAAAGATGAAGCACGATGGCGAAACGAGGAAGACAGGAAAGAGCGCTGGCTAGTTGGTCCATTCCGACATTAGTGAAAACAGCGCGAAAGAAGAAGCCCGAAGACGAAACGAGGAAGTGACAGGAAAGAGCGCTGGCTAGTTGGTCCATTCTGACATTAGTGAAAACAGCGCGAAAGATGAAGCCCGAAGGCGAAACGAGGAAGACAGGAAAGAGCGCTGGCTAGTTGGTCCATTCTGACATTAGTGAAAACAGCGCGAAAGAAGAAGCCCGCAGGCGAAACGAGGAAGTGACAGGAAAGAGCGCTGCCTAGTTGGTCCATTCTGACATTAGTGAAAACAGCGCGAAAGATGAAGCCCGAAGGCGAAACGAGGAAGACAGGAAAGAGCGCTGGCTAGTTGGTCCATTCTGACATTAGTGAAAACAGCGCGAAAGAAGAAGCCCGAAGGCGAAAGGAGAAAGTGACAGGAAAGAGCGCTGGCTAGTTGGTCCATTCTGACATTAGTGAAAACAGCGCGAAAGATGAAGCCCGAAGGCGAAACGAGGAAGACAGGAAAGAGCGCTGGCTAGTTGGTCCATTCTGACATTAGTGAAAACAGCGCGAAAGAAGAAGCCCGAAGGCGAAACGAGGAAGTGACAGGAAAGAGCGCTGCCTAGTTGGTCCATTCTGACATTAGTGAAAACAGCGCGAAAGATGAAGCCCGAAGGCGAAACGAGGAAGACAGGAAAGAGCGCTGGCTAGTTGGTCCATTCTGACATTAGTGAAAACAGCGCGAAAGAAGAAGCCCGAAGGCGAAAGGAGAAAGTGACAGGAAAGAGCGCTGGCTAGTTGGTCCATTCTGACATTAGAGAAAACAGCGCGAAAGATGAAGCCCGAAGGCGAAACGAGGAAGACAGGAAAGAGCGCTGGCTAGTTGGTCCATTCTGACATTAGTGAAAACAGCGCGAAAGAAGAAGCCCGAAGGCGAAAGGACAAAGTGACAGGAAAGACTGCTGGCTAGTTGGTCCATTCTGACATTATCGAAAACAGCGCGAAAGAAGAAGCGCGAAGGCGAAAGGAGAAAGTGACAGGAAAGAGCGCTGGCTAGTTGGTCCATTCTGACATTAGTGAGAACAGCGCGAAAGAAGAAGCCCGAAGGCGAAACGGGGAAGACAGGAAAGAGCGCTGGCTAGTTGGTCCATTCTGACATTAGTGAAAACAGCGCGAAAGAAGAAACCCGAAGGCGAAAGGAGAAAGTGACAGGAAAGAGCGCTGGTTAGTTGGTCCATTCTGACATTAGCGAAAACAGCGCGAAAGAAGAAGCGCGAAGGCGAAAGGAGGAAGTGACAGGAAATAGCGCTGGCTAGTTGGTCCATTCTGACATTAGTGAAAACAGCGCGAAAGAAGAAGCCCGAAGGCGAAAGGAGGAAGTGACAGGAAAGAGCGCTGGCTAGTTGGTCCATTCTGACATTAGTGAAAAAAGCGCGAAAGATGAAGCCCGAAGGCGAAACGAGGAAGACAGGAAAGAGCGCTGGCTAGTTGGTCCATTCTGACATTAGTGAAAACAGCGCGAAAGAAGAAACCCGAAGGCGAAAGGAGAAAGTGACAGGAAAGAGCGCTGGTTAGTTGGTCCATTCTGACATTAGCGAAAACAGCGCGAAAGAAGAAGCGCGAAGGCGAAAGGAGGAAGTGACAGGAAATAGCGCTGGCTAGTTGGTCCATTCTGACATTAGTGAAAACAGCGCGAAAGAAGAAGCCCGAAGGCGAAACGAGGAATTGACAGGAAAGAGCGCTGGCTAGTTGGTCCATTCTGACATTAGTGAAAATAGCGCGAAAGAAGAAGCCCGAAGGCGAAAGGAGAAAGTGACAGGAAAGAGCGCTGGCTAGTTGGTCCATTCTGACATTAGTGAAAACAGCGCGAAAGATGAAGCACGATGGCGAAACGAGGAAGACAGGAAAGAGCGCTGGCTAGTTGGTCCATTCCGACATTAGTGAAAACAGCGCGAAAGAAGAAGCCCGAAGACGAAACGAGGAAGTGACAGGAAAGAGCGCTGGCTAGTTGGTCCATTCTGACATTAGTGAAAACAGCGCGAAAGAAGAAGCCCGAAGGCGAAACGAGGAAGTGACAGGAAAGAGCGCTGCCTAGTTGGTCCATTCTGACATTAGTGAAAAAAGCGCAAAAGATGAAGACCGAAGGCGAAACGGGGAAGACAGGAAAGAGCGCAGGCTAGTTGGTCCATTCTGTTATTAGTGAAAACAGCGCGAAAGAAGAAACCCGAAAGCGAAAGGAGGAAGTGACAGGAAAGAGCGCTGGTTAGTTGGTCCATTCTGACATTAGCGAAAACAGCGCGAAAGAAGAAGCGCGAAGGCGAAAGGAGAAAGTGACAGGAAAGAGCGCTGGCTAGTTGGTCCATTCTGACATTAGTGAAAACAGCGCGAAAGAAGAAGCCCGAAGGCGAAACGAGGAAGTGACAGGAAAGAGCGCTGGCTAGTTGGTCCATTCTGACATTAGTGAAAAAAGCGCGAAAGATGAAGCCCGAAGGCGAAACGGGGAAGACAGGAAAGAGCGCTGGCTAGTTGGTCCATTCTGACATTAGTGAAAGCAGCGCGAAAGAAGAAACCCGAAGGCGAAAGGAGAAAGTGACAGGAAAGAGCGCTGGCTAGTTGGTTCATTCTGACATTAGTGAAAACAGCGCGAAAGAAAAAGCCCGAAGGCGAAACGAGGAAGCGACAGGAAAGAGCGCTGGCTAGTTGGTCCATTGTAACATTAGTGAAAACAGCGCGAAAGAAGAAGCGCGAAGGCGAAACGAGGAAGTGACAGGAAAGAGCGCTGCCTAGTTGGTCCATTCTGACATTAGTGAAAACAGCGCGAAAGAAGAAGCCCGAAGGCGAAACGAGGAATTGACAGGAAAGAGCGCTGGCTAGTTGGTCCATTCTGACATTAGTGAAAACAGCGCGAAAGAAGAAGCGCGAAGGCGAAACGAGGAAGTGACAGGAAAGAGCGCTGCCTAGTTGGTCCATTCTGACATTAGTGAAAACATCGCGAAAGAAGCCCGAAGGCGAAACGAGGAAGTGACAGGAAAGAGCGCTGGCTAGTTGGTCCATTCTAACATTAGTGAAAACAGCGCGAAAGATGAAGCCCGAAGGCGAAACGAGGAAGACAGGAAAGGGCGCTGGCTAGTTGGTCCAGTCTGACATTAGTGAAAACAGCGCGAAAGAAGAAGCCCGAAGCCGAAGCGAGAAAGTGACAGGAAAGAGCGCTGGCTATTTGGTCCATTCTGACATTAGTGAAAAGAGCGCGAAAGAAGAAGCCCGAAGGCGAAACGAGGAAGTGACAGGAAAGAGCGCTGGCTAGTTGGTTCATTCTGACATTAGTGAAAACAGCGCGAAAGAAGAAGCCCGAAGGCGAAACGAGGAAGCGACAGGAAAGAGCGCTGGCTAGTTGGTCCATTGTAACATTAGTGAAAACAGCGCGAAAGAAGAAGCGCGAAGGCGAAACGAGGAAGTGACAGGAAAGAGCGCTGCCTAGTTGGTCCATTCTGACATTAGTGAAAACAGCGCGAAAGAAGAAGCCCGAAGGCGAAACGAGGAATTGACAGGAAAGAGCGCTGGCTAGTTGGTCCATTCTGACATTAGTGAAAACAGCGCGAAAGATGAAGCCCGAAGGCGAAACGGGGAAGACAGGAAAGAGCGCTGGCTAGTTGGTCCATTCTGACATTAGTGAAAACAGCGCTAAAGAAGAAGCCCGAAGGCGAAAGGAGAAAGTGACAGGAAAGAGCGCTGGTTAGTTGGTCCATTCTGACATTAGCGAAAACAGCGCGAAAGAAGAAGCGCGAAGGCGAAAGGAGGAAGTGACAGGAAAGAGCGCTGGCTAGTTGGTCCATTCTGACATTAGTGAAAACAGCGCGAAAGAAGAAGCCCGAAGGCGAAACGAGGAAGTCACAGGAAAGAGCGCTGACTAGTTGGTCCATTCTGACATTAGTGAAAACAGCGCGAAAGATGAAGCCCGAAGGCGAAACGAGGAAGACAGGAAAGAGCGCTGGCTAGTTGGTCCATTCTGACATTAGTGAAAACAGCGCGAAAGAAGAAGCGCGAAGGCGAAAGGAGAAAGTGACAGGAAAGAGCGCTGGCTAGGTGTCCATTCTGACATTAGCGAAAACAGCGCGAAAGAAGAAGCCCGAAGGCGAAAGGAGAAAGTGACAGGAAAGAGCGCTGGGTAGTTGGTCCATTCTGACATTAGTGAAAACAGCGCGAAAGAAGAAGCCCGAAGGCGAAACGAGGAAGTGACAGGAAAGAGCGCTGGCTAGTTGGTCCATTCTGACATTAGTGAAAAGAGCGCGAAAGAAGAAGCGCGAAGGCGAAACGAGGAAGTGACAGGAAAGAGCGCTGCCTAGTTGGTCCATTCTGATATTAGTGAAAACAGCGCGAAAGAAGAAGCCCGAAGGCGAAACGAGGAAGTGACAGGAAAGAGCGCTGGCTAGTTGGTCCATTCTGACATTAGTGAAAACAGCGCGAAAGATGAAGCCCGAAGGCGAAACGAGGAAGTGACAGGAAAGAGCGCTGCCTAGTTGGTCCATTCTGACATTAGTGAAAACAGCGCGAAAGAAGAAGCCCGAAGGCGAAACTAGGAAGTCACAGGAAAGAGCGCTGACTAGTTGGTCCATTCTGACATTAGTGAAAACAGCGCGAAAGAAGAAGCCCGAAGGCGAAAGCAGAAAGTGACAGGAAAGAGCGCTGGCTAGTTGGTCCATTCTGACATTAGTGAAAACAGCGCGAAAGATGAAGCCCGAAGGCGAAACGAGGAAGACAGGAAAGAGCGCTGGCTAGTTGGTCCATTCTGACATTAGTGAAAACAGCGCGAAAGAAGAAGCGCGAAGGCGAAAGGAGAAAGTGACAGGAAAGAGCGCTGGCTAGTTGGTCCATTCTGACATTAGCGAAAACAGCGCGAAAGAAGAAGCCCGAAGGCGAAACGAGGAAGACAGGAAAGAGCGCTGGCTAGTTGGTCCATTCTGACATTAGTGAAAACAGCGCGAAAGAAGAAGCCCGAAGGCGAAACGAGGAAGTGACAGGAAAGAGCGCTGCCTAGTTGGTCCATTCTGACATTAGTGAAAACAGCGCGAAAGAAAAAGCCCGAAGGCGAAACGAGGAAGTGACAGTAAAGAGCGCTGGCCAGTTGGTTCATTCTGACATTAGTGAAAACAGCGCGAAAGAAGAAGCCCGAAAGCGAAACGAGGAAGTGACAGGAAAGAGCGCTGGCTAGTTGGTCCATTCTGACATTAGTGAAAACAGCGCGAAAGAAGAAGCGCGAAGGCGAAACGAGGAAGTGACAGGAAAGAGCGCTGCCTAGTTGGTCCATTCTGACATTAGTGAAAACAGCGCGAAAGAAGAAGCCCGAAGGCGAAACGAGGAAGTGACAGGAAAGAGCGCTGGCTAGTTGGTCCATTCTGACATTAGTGAAAAAAGCGCAAAAGATGAAGACCGAAGGCGAAACGGGGAAGACAGGAAAGAGCGCTGGCTAGTTGGTCCATTCTGTTATTAGTGAAAACAGCGCGAAAGAAGAAACCCGAAAGCGAAAGGAGAAAGTGACAGGAAAGAGCGCTGGTTAGTTGGTCCATTCTGACATTAGCGAAAACAGCGCGAAAGAAGAAGCGCGAAGGCGAAAGGAGAAAGTGACAGGAAAGAGCGCTGGCTAGTTGGTCCATTCTGACATTAGTGAAAAAAGCGCAAAAGATGAAGACCGAAGGCGAAACGGGGAAGACAGGAAAGAGCGCTGGCTAGTTGGTCCATTCTGTTATTAGTGAAAACAGCGCGAAAGAAGAAACCCGAAAGCGAAAGGAGAAAGTGACAGGAAAGAGCGCTGGTTAGTTGGTCCATTCTGACATTAGCGAAAACAGCGCGAAAGAAGCGCGAAGGCGAAAGGAGAAAGTGACAGGAAAGAGCGCTGGCTAGTTGGTCCATTCTGACATTAGTGAAAACAGCGCGAAAGAAGAAGCCCGAAGGCGAAACGAGGAAGTGACAGGAAAGAGCGCTGGCTAGTTGGTCCATTCTGACATTAGTGAAAAAAGCGCGAAAGATGAAGCCCGAAGGCGAAACGGGGAAGACAGGAAAGAGCGCTGGCTAGTTGGTCCATTCTGACATTAGTGAAAGCAGCGCGAAAGAAGAAACCCGAAGGCGAAAGGAGAAAGTGACAGGAAAGAGCGCTGGCTAGTTGGTTCATTCTGACATTAGTGAAAACAGCGCGAAAGAAGAAGCCCGAAGGCGAAACGAGGAAGCGACAGGAAAGAGCGCTGGCTAGTTGGTCCATTGTAACATTAGTGAAAACAGCGCGAAAGAAGAAGCGCGAAGGCGAAACGAGGAAGTGACAGGAAAGAGCGCTGCCTAGTTGGTCCATTCTGACATTAGTGAAAACAGCGCGAAAGAAGAAGCCCGAAGGCGAAACGAGGAATTGACAGGAAAGAGCGCTGGCTAGTTGGTCCATTCTGACATTAGTGAAAACAGCGCGAAAGAAGAAGCGCGAAGGCGAAACGAGGAAGTGACAGGAAAGAGCGCTGCCTAGTTGGTCCATTCTGACATTAGTGAAAACATCGCGAAAGAAGAAGCCCGAAGGCGAAACGAGGAAGTGACAGGAAAGAGCGCTGGCTAGTTGGTCCATTCTGACATTAGTGAAAACAGCGCGAAAGATGAAGCCCGAAGGCGAAACGAGGAAGACAGGAAAGGGCGCTGGCTAGTTGGTCCAGTCTGACATTAGTGAAAACAGCGCGAAAGAAGAAGCCTGAAGGCGAAGCGAGAAAGTGACAGGAAAGAGCGCTGGCTAGTTGGTCCATTCTGACATTAGTGAAAAGAGCGCGAAAGAAGAAGCCCGAAGGCGAAACGAGGAAGTGACAGGAAAGAGCGCTGGCTAGTTGGTTCATTCTGACATTAGTGAAAACAGCGCGAAAGAAGAAGCCCGAAGGCGAAACGAGGAAGCGACAGGAAAGAGCGCTGGCTAGTTGGTCCATTGTAACATTAGTGAAAACAGCGCGAAAGAAGAAGCGCGAAGGCGAAACGAGGAAGTGACAGGAAAGAGCACTGCCTAGTTGGTCCATTCTGACATTAGTGAAAACAGCGCGAAAGAAGAAGCCCGAAGGCGAAACGAGGAATTGACAGGAAAGAGCGCTGGCTAGTTGGTCCATTCTGACATTAGTGAAAACAGCGCGAAAGATGAAGCCCGAAGGCGAAACGGGGAAGACAGGAAAGAGCGCTGGCTAGTTGGTCCATTCTGACATTAGTGAAAACAGCGCTAAAGAAGAAGCCCGAAGGCGAAAGGAGAAAGTGACAGGAAAGAGCGCTGGTTAGTTGGTCCATTCTGACATTAGCGAAAACAGCGCGAAAGAAGCGCGAAGGCGAAAGGAGGAAGTGACAGGAAAGAGCGCTGGCTAGTTGGTCCATTCTGACATTAGTGAAAACAGCGCGAAAGAAGAAGCCCGAAGGCGAAACGAGGAAGTCACAGGAAAGAGTGCTGACTAGTTGGTCCATTCTGACATTAGTGAAAACAGCGCGAAAGATGAAGCCCGAAGGCGAAACGAGGAAGACAGGAAAGAGCGCTGGCTAGTTGGTCCATTCTGACATTAGTGAAAACAGCGCGAAAGAAGAAGCGCGAAGGCGAAAGGAGAAAGTGACAGGAAAGAGCGCTGGCTAGTTGGTCCATTCTGACATTAGCGAAAACAGCGCGAAAGAAGAAGCCCGAAGGCGAAAGGAGAAAGTGACAGGAAAGAGCACTGGCTAGTTGGTCCATTCTGACATTAGTGAAAACAGCGCGAAAGAAGAAGCCCGAAGGCGAAACGAGGAAGTGACAGGAAAGAGCGCTGGCTAGTTGGTCCATTCTGACATTAGTGAAAACAGCGCGAAAGAAGAAGCCCGAAGGCGAAACGAGGAAGTCACAGGAAAGAGCGCTGACTAGTTGGTCCATTCTGACATTAGTGAAAACAGCGCGAAAGATGAAGCCCGAAGGCGAAACGAGGAAGACAGGAAAGAGCGCTGGCTAGTTGGTCCATTCTGACATTAGTGAAAACAGCGCGAAAGAAGAAGCGCGAAGGCGAAAGGAGAAAGTGACAGGAAAGAGCGCTGGCTAGTTGGTCCATTCTGACATTAGCGAAAACAGCGCGAAAGAAGAAGCCCGAAGGCGAAAGGAGAAAGTGACAGGAAAGAGCACTGGCTAGTTGGTCCATTCTGACATTAGTGAAAACAGCGCGAAAGAAGAAGCCCGAAGGCGAAACGAGGAAGTGACAGGAAAGAGCGCTGGCTAGTTGGTCCATTCTGACATTAGTGAAAAGAGCGCGAAAGAAGAAGCGCGAAGGCGAAACGAGGAAGTGACAGGAAAGAGCGCTGCCTAGTTGGTCCATTCTGATATTAGTGAAAACAGCGCGAAAGAAGAAGCCCGAAGGCGAAACGAGGAAGTGACAGGAAAGAGCGCTGGCTAGTTGGTCCATTCTGACATTAGTGAAAACAGCGCGAAAGATGAAGCCCGAAGGCGAAACGAGGAAGTGACAGGAAAGAGCGCTGCCTAGTTGGTCCATTCTGACATTAGTGAAAACAGCGCGAAAGAAAAAGCCCGAAGGCGAAACGAGGAAGTGACAGTAAAGAGCGCTGGCCAGTTGGTTCATTCTGACATTAGTGAAAACAGCGCGAAAGAAGAAGCCCGAAAGCGAAACGAGGAAGTGACAGGAAAGAGCGCTGGCTAGTTGGTCCATTCTGACATTAGTGAAAACAGCGCGAAAGAAGAAGCGCGAAGGCGAAACGAGGAAGTGACAGGAAAGAGCGCTGTCTAGTTGGTCCATTCTGACATTAGTGAAAACAGCGCGAAAGAAGAAGCCCGAAGGCGAAACGAGGAAGTGACAGGAAAGAGCGCTGGCTAGTTGGTCCATTCTGTTATTAGTGAAAACAGCGCGAAAGAAGAAACCCGAAAGCGAAAGGAGAAAGTGACAGGAAAGAGCGCTGGTTAGTTGGTCCATTCTGACATTAGCGAAAACAGCGCGAAAGAAGAAGCGCGAAGGCGAAAGGAGAAAGTGACAGGAAAGAGCGCTGGCTAGTTGGTCCATTCTGACATTAGTGAAAAAAGCGCAAAAGATGAAGACCGAAGGCGAAACGGGGAAGACAGGAAAGAGCGCTGGCTAGTTGGTCCATTCTGTTATTAGTGAAAACAGCGCGAAAGAAGAAACCCGAAAGCGAAAGGAGAAAGTGACAGGAAAGAGCGCTGGTTAGTTGGTCCATTCTGACATTAGCGAAAACAGCGCGAAAGAAGAAGCGCGAAGGCGAAAGGAGAAAGTGACAGGAAAGAGCGCTGGCTAGTTGGTCCATTCTGACATTAGTGAAAACAGCGCGAAAGAAGAAGCCCGAAGGCGAAACGAGGAAGTGACAGGAAAGAGCGCTGGCTAGTTGGTCCATTCTGACATTAGTGAAAAAAGCGCGAAAGATGAAGCCCGAAGGCGAAACGGGGAAGACAGGAAAGAGCGCTGGCTAGTTGGTCCATTCTGACATTAGTGAAAGCAGCGCGAAAGAAGAAACCCGAAGGCGAAAGGAGAAAGTGACAGGAAAGAGCGCTGGCTAGTTGGTTCATTCTGACATTAGTGAAAACAGCGCGAAAGAAGAAGCCCGAAGGCGAAACGAGGAAGCGACAGGAAAGAGCGCTGGCTAGTTGGTCCATTGTAACATTAGTGAAAACAGCGCGAAAGAAGAAGCGCGAAGGCGAAACGAGGAAGTGACAGGAAAGAGCGCTGCCTAGTTGGTCCATTCTGACATTAGTGAAAACAGCGCGAAAGAAGAAGCCCGAAGGCGAAACGAGGAATTGACAGGAAAGAGCGCTGGCTAGTTGGTCCATTCTGACATTAGTGAAAACAGCGCGAAAGAAGAAGCGCGAAGGCGAAACGAGGAAGTGACAGGAAAGAGCGCTGCCTAGTTGGTCCATTCTGACATTAGTGAAAACATCGCGAAAGAAGAAGCCCGAAGGCGAAACGAGGAAGTGACAGGAAAGAGCGCTGGCTAGTTGGTCCATTCTGACATTAGTGAAAACAGCGCGAAAGATGAAGCCCGAAGGCGAAACGAGGAAGACAGGAAAGGGCGCTGGCTAGTTGGTCCAGTCTGACATTAGTGAAAACAGCGCGAAAGAAGAAGCCTGAAGGCGAAGCGAGAAAGTGACAGGAAAGAGCGCTGGCTAGTTGGTCCATTCTGACATTAGTGAAAAGAGCGCGAAAGAAGAAGCCCGAAGGCGAAACGAGGAAGTGACAGGAAAGAGCGCTGGCTAGTTGGTTCATTCTGACATTAGTGAAAACAGCGCGAAAGAAGAAGCCCGAAGGCGAAACGAGGAAGCGACAGGAAAGAGCGCTGGCTAGTTGGTCCATTGTAACATTAGTGAAAACAGCGCGAAAGAAGAAGCGCGAAGGCGAAACGAGGAAGTGACAGGAAAGAGCACTGCCTAGTTGGTCCATTCTGACATTAGTGAAAACAGCGCGAAAGAAGAAGCCCGAAGGCGAAACGAGGAATTGACAGGAAAGAGCGCTGGCTAGTTGGTCCATTCTGACATTAGTGAAAACAGCGCGAAAGATGAAGCCCGAAGGCGAAACGGGGAAGACAGGAAAGAGCGCTGGCTAGTTGGTCCATTCTGACATTAGTGAAAACAGCGCTAAAGAAGAAGCCCGAAGGCGAAAGGAGAAAGTGACAGGAAAGAGCGCTGGTTAGTTGGTCCATTCTGACATTAGCGAAAACAGCGCGAAAGAAGAAGCGCGAAGGCGAAAGGAGGAAGTGACAGGAAAGAGCGCTGGCTAGTTGGTCCATTCTGACATTAGTGAAAACAGCGCGAAAGAAGAAGGCCGAAGGCGAAACGAGGAAGTCACAGGAAAGAGTGCTGACTAGTTGGTCCATTCTGACATTAGTGAAAACAGCGCGAAAGATGAAGCCCGAAGGCGAAACGAGGAAGACAGGAAAGAGCGCTGGCTAGTTGGTCCATTCTGACATTAGTGAAAGCAGCGCGAAATAAGAAGCGCGAAGGCGAAAGGAGAAAGTGACAGGAAAGAGCGCTGGCTAGTTGGTCCATTCTGACATTAGCGAAAACAGCGCGAAAGAAGAAGCCCGAAGGCGAAAGGAGAAAGTGACAGGAAAGAGCACTGGCTAGTTGGTCCATTCTGACATTAGTGAAAACAGCGCGAAAGAAGAAGCCCGAAGGCGAAACGAGGAAGTGACAGGAAAGAGCGCTGGCTAGTTGGTCCATTCTGACATTAGTGAAAACAGCGCGAAAGAAGAAGCCCGAAGGCGAAACGAGGAAGTCACAGGAAAGAGCGCTGACTAGTTGGTCCATTCTGACATTAGTGAAAACAGCGCGAAAGATGAAGCCCGAAGGCGAAACGAGGAAGACAGGAAAGAGCGCTGGCTAGTTGGTCCATTCTGACATTAGTGAAAACAGCGCGAAAGAAGAAGCGCGAAGGCGAAAGGAGAAAGTGACAGGAAAGAGCGCTGGCTAGTTGGTCCATTCTGACACTAGCGAAAACAGCGCGAAAGAAGAAGCCCGAAGGCGAAAGGAGAAAGTGACAGGAAAGAGCACTGGCTAGTTGGTCCATTCTGACATTAGTGAAAACAGCGCGAAAGAAGAAGCCCGAAGGCGAAACGAGGAAGTGACAGGAAAGAGCGCTGGCTAGTTGGTCCATTCTGACATTAGTGAAAAGAGCGCGAAAGAAGAAGCGCGAAGGCGAAACGAGGAAGTGACAGGAAAGAGCGCTGCCTAGTTGGTCCATTCTGATATTAATGAAAACAGCGCGAAAGAAGAAGCCCGAAGGCGAAACGAGGAAGTGACAGGAAAGAGCGCTGGCTAGTTGGTCCATTCTGACATTAGTGAAAACAGCGCGAAAGATGAAGCCCGAAGGCGAAACGAGGAAGTGACAGGAAAGAGCGCTGCCTAGTTGGTCCATTCTGACATTAGTGAAAACAGCGCGAAAGAAGAAGCCCGAAGGCGAAACTAGGAAGTCACAGGAAAGAGCGCTGACTAGTTGGTCCATTCTGACATTAGTGAAAACAGCGCGAAAGAAGAAGCCCGAAGGCGAAAGCAGAAAGTGACAGGAAAGAGCGCTGGCTAGTTGGTCCATTCTGACATTAGTGAAAACAGCGCGAAAGATGAAGCCCGAAGGCGAAACGAGGAAGACAGGAAAGAGCGCTGGCTAGTTGGTCCATTCTGACATTAGTGAAAACAGCGCGAAAGAAGAAGCGCGAAGGCGAAAGGAGAAAGTGACAGGAAAGAGCGCTGGCTAGTTGGTCCATTCTGACATTAGCGAAAACAGCGCGAAAGAAGAAGCCCGAAGGCGAAAGGAGAAAGTGACAGGAAAGAGCGCTGGCTAGTTGGTCCATTCTGACATTAGTGAAAACAGCGCGAAAGAAGAAGCCCGAAGGCGAAACGAGGAAGTGACAGGAAAGAGCGCTGGCTAGTTGGTCCATTCTGACATTAGTGAAAACAGCGCGAAAGAAGAAGCCCGAAGGCGAAACGAGGAAGTGAGAGGAAAGAGCGCTGGCTAGTTGGTCCATTCTGACATTAGTGAAAACAGCGCGAAAGAAGAAGCCCGAAGGCGAAAGGAGAAAGTGACAGGAAAGAGCGCTGGCTAGTTGGTCCATTCTGACATTAGTGAAAACAGCGCGAAAGATGAAGCCCGAAGGCGAAACGAGGAAGACAGGAAAGAGCGCTGGCTAGTTGGTCCATTCTGACATTAGTGAAAACAGCGCGAAAGAAGAAGCCCGAAGGCGAAAGGACAAAGTGACAGGAAAGACTGCTGGCTAGTTGGTCCATTCTGACATTATCGAAAACAGCGCGAAAGAAGAAGCGCGAAGGCGAAAGGAGAAAGTGACAGGAAAGAGCGCTGGCTAGTTGGTCCATTCTGACATTAGTGAAAACAGCGCGAAAGAAGAAGCCCGAAGGCGAAACGAGGAAGTGACAGGAAAGAGCGCTGGCTAGTTGGTCCATTCTGACATTAGTGAAAAAAGCGCGAAAGATGAAGCCCGAAGGCGAAACGGGGAAGACAGGAAAGAGCGCTGGCTAGTTGGTCCATTCTGACATTAGTGAAAACAGCGCGAAAGAAGAAACCCGAAGGCGAAAGGAGAAAGTGACAGGAAAGAGCGCTGGTTAGTTGGTCCATTCTGACATTAGCGAAAACAGCGCGAAAGAAGAAGCGCGAAGGCGAAAGGAGGAAGTGACAGGAAATAGCGCTGGCTAGTTGGTCCATTCTGACATTAGTGAAAACAGCGCGAAAGAAGAAGCCCGAAGGCGAAAGAAGGAAGTGACAGGAAAGAGCGCTGGCTAGTTGGTCCATTCTGACATTAGTGAAAAAAGCGCGAAAGATGAAGCCCGAAGGCGAAACGAGGAAGACAGGAAAGAGCGCTGGCTAGTTGGTCCATTCTGACATTAGTGAAAACAGCGCGAAAGAAGAAACCCGAAGGCGAAAGGAGAAAGTGACAGGAAAGAGCGCTGGTTAGTTGGTCCATTCTGACATTAGCGAAAACAGCGCGAAAGAAGAAGCGCGAAGGCGAAAGGAGGAAGTGACAGGAAATAGCGCTGGCTAGTTGGTCCATTCTGACATTAGTGAAAACAGCGCGAAAGAAGAAGCCCGAAGGCGAAACGAGGAATTGACAGGAAAGAGCGCTGGCTAGTTGGTCCATTCTGACATTAGTGAAAATAGCGCGAAAGAAGAAGCCCGAAGGCGAAAGGAGAAAGTGACAGGAAAGAGCGCTGGCTAGTTGGTCCATTCTGACATTAGTGAAAACAGCGCGAAAGATGAAGCACGATGGCGAAACGAGGAAGACAGGAAAGAGCGCTGGCTAGTTGGTCCATTCCGACATTAGTGAAAACAGCGCGAAAGAAGAAGCCCGAAGACGAAACGAGGAAGTGACAGGAAAGGGCGCTGGCTAGTTGGTCCATTCTGACATTAGTGAAAACAGCGCGAAAGATGAAGCCCGAAGGCGAAACGAGGAAGACAGGAAAGAGCGCTGGCTAGTTGGTCCATTCTGACATTAGTGAAAACAGCGCGAAAGAAGAAGCCCGAAGGCGAAACGAGGAAGTGACAGGAAAGAGCGCTGCCTAGTTGGTCCATTCTGACATTAGTGAAAACAGCGCGAAAGATGAAGCCCGAAGGCGAAACGAGGAAGACAGGAAAGAGCGCTGGCTAGTTGGTCCATTCTGACATTAGTGAAAACAGCGCGAAAGAAGAAGCCCGAAGGCGAAAGGAGAAAGTGACAAAAAAGAGCGCTGGCTAGTTGGTCCATTCTGACATTAGTGAAAACAGCGCGAAAGAAAAAGCCCGAAGGCGAAACGAGGAAGTGACAGTAAAGAGCGCTGGCCAGTTGGTTCATTCTGACATTAGTGAAAACAGCGCGAAAGAAGAAGCCCGAAAGCGAAACGAGGAAGTGACAGGAAAGAGCGCTGGCTAGTTGGTCCATTCTGACATTAGTGAAAACAGCGCGAAAGAAGAAGCGCGAAGGCGAAACGAGGAAGTGACAGGAAAGAGCGCTGCCTAGTTGGTCCATTCTGACATTAGTGAAAAAATTTGGAGTCACTTTGGCGACTAAAGTGGTGCAAGGCGAAAGCCTGAGTACAGCATTCTGCCACGAATGTGGTTGTGAATGATGATTCAAGTGCTGCCAGCGAATGACGCGTCCATTGGCTGTCTGCTTGTGTCACTGATGTGTGGTTAAGATGTTAAGCTTCGCCTGTAAGAGTGGAACGCGACAGTGTCTTGCAACGCTGCCAGGGAGTCTACAGAACGAAATCGCCAATCGGCTGTACGCCTTGCTGGACGGTAAATTTATTTTTTGAGGAAAGGAAATGTATCTCTCTCGCATATCTGGGTGGACACCTGCACCTCGCCGTAAGGGAAAGGGGGAAGATGGGAGTGAACGAAGACGCCGTATTAGCTAGACGCGCCTTTGTTCATTCCAAACCATTCAGCTGGCATTACGGAGTGGCTAGCGTGCTCGTGTCGCACTCCGGAGACCCTGGTTCGATTCCCCAACTCGACCAATTTCGTTCTCGGTTTTGTTGATTTATGCGGTCTAACTAGAAAGGTTAATTAGGCTATTTCATATTTATATTATTGTAATTCTGTCCATCGTGTTCTGTCATTCACCTGTCAAATGTTGGAACTGTCTAGGATGTTCGACACAACGTATACGAAACGAGCAATGTCGTAGTGCGTGGTGGTGGAGCGAACGCGGCTTCGTACTTATCTGCGTACTTGCTGCGACGCGCGTCTTTCTGTTCTCTCCCTCTTTCTTCTGACCTCTTCATTCTCCTCTATCTTAATTAGGCTAATTGATTAATTAAGCAATTAACTAAACTCATTCCCACTTAGTTGTAGCATCACTATACGATCCCTTTGATTGGTTGCATGGTTGCTAGCCAAAATACAATTGGCCCCATTTGAAATTCGCGCACTGTGACGTCACGAGCATTTCGACCAATTGAAAAGCGTGACATTTTCTGTCGACAACTCCTGCTTACAACGATGAGGCATTAAAGGCTTCCGCCTTAAAACAGCGCGAAAGAAGAAGCCCGAAGGCGAAACGAGGAAGTGACAGGAAAGAGCGCTGGCTAGTTGGTCCATTCTGACATTAGTGAAAAAAGCGCAAAAGATGAAGACCGAAGGCGAAACGGGGAAGACAGGAAAGAGCGCTGGCTAGTTGGTCCATTCTGTTATTAGTGAAAACAGCGCGAAAGAAGAAACCCGAAGGCGAAAGGAGAAAGTGACAGGAAAGAGCGCTGGTTAGTTGGTCCATTCTGACATTAGCGAAAACAGCGCGAAAGAAGAAGCGCGAAGGCGAAAGGAGAAAGTGACAGGAAAGAGCGCTGGCTAGTTGGTCCATTCTGACATTAGTGAAAGCAGCGCGAAAGAAGAAACCCGAAGGCGAAAGGAGAAAGTGACAGGAAAGAGCGCTGGTTAGTTGGTCCATTCTGACATTAGCGAAAACAGCGCGAAAGAAGAAGCGCGAAGGCGAAAGGAGGAAGTGACAGGAAATAGCGCTGGCTAGTTGGTCCATTCTGACATTAGTGAAAACAGCGCGAAAGAAGAAGCCCGAAGGCGAAAGGAGGAAGTGACAGGAAAGAGCGCTGGCTAGTTGGTCCATTCTGACATTAGTGAAAAAAGCGCGAAAGATGAAGCCCGAAGGCGAAACGAGGAAGACAGGAAAGAGCGCTGGCTAGTTGGTCCATTCTGACATTAGTGAAAACAGCGCGAAAGAAGAAACCCGAAGGCGAAAGGAGAAAGTGACAGGAAAGAGCGCTGGTTAGTTGGTCCATTCTGACATTAGCGAAAACAGCGCGAAAGAAGAAGCGCGAAGGCGAAAGGAGGAAGTGACAGGAAATAGCGCTGGCTAGTTGGTCCATTCTGACATTAGTGAAAACAGCGCGAAAGAAGAAGCCCGAAGGCGAAACGAGGAATTGACAGGAAAGAGCGCTGGCTAGTTGGTCCATTCTGACATTAGTGAAAATAGCGCGAAAGAAGAAGCCCGAAGGCGAAAGGAGAAAGTGACAGGAAAGAGCGCTGGCTAGTTGGTCCATTCTGACATTAGTGAAAACAGCGCGAAAGATGAAGCACGATGGCGAAACGAGGAAGACAGGAAAGAGCGCTGGCTAGTTGGTCCATTCCGACATTAGTGAAAACAGCGCGAAAGAAGAAGCCCGAAGACGAAACGAGGAAGTGACAGGAAAGAGCGCTGGCTAGTTGGTCCATTCTGACATTAGTGAAAACAGCGCGAAAGATGAAGCCCGAAGGCGAAACGAGGAAGACAGGAAAGAGCGCTGGCTAGTTGGTCCATTCTGACATTAGTGAAAACAGCGCGAAAGAAGAAGCCCGAAGGCGAAACGAGGAAGACAGGAAAGAGCGCTGGCTAGTTGGTCCATTCCGACATTAGTGAAAACAGCGCGAAAGAAGAAGCCCGAAGACGAAACGAGGAAGTGACAGGAAAGAGCGCTGGCTAGTTGGTCCATTCTGACATTAGTGAAAACAGCGCGAAAGATGAAGCCCGAAGGCGAAACGAGGAAGACAGGAAAGAGCGCTGGCTAGTTGGTCCATTCTGACATTAGTGAAAACAGCGCGAAAGAAGAAGCCCGAAGGCGAAACGAGGAAGTGACAGGAAAGAGCGCTGCCTAGTTGGTCCATTCTGACATTAGTGAAAACAGCGCGAAAGAAGAAGCCCGAAGGCGAAACGAGGAAGTGACAGGAAAGAGCGCTGGCTAGTTGGTCCATTCTGACATTAGTGAAAACAGCGCGAAAGATGAAGCCCGAAGGCGAAACGAGGAAGACAGGAAAGAGCGCTGGCTAGTTGGTCCATTCTGACATTAGTGAAAATAGCGCGAAAGAAGAAACCCGAAGGCGAAAGGAGAAAGTGACAGGAAAGAGCGCTGGTTAGTTGGTCCATTCTGACATTAGCGAAAACAGCGCGAAAGAAGAAGCGCGAAGGCGAAAGGAGGAAGTGACAGGAAATAGCGCTGGCTAGTTGGTCCATTCTGACATTAGTGAAAACAGCGCGAAAGAAGAAGCCCGAAGGCGAAACGAGGAATTGACAGGAAAGAGCGCTGGCTAGTTGGTCCATTCTGACATTAGTGAAAATAGCGCGAAAGAAGAAGCCCGAAGGCGAAAGGAGAAAGTGACAGGAAAGAGCGCTGGCTAGTTGGTCCATTCTGACATTAGTGAAAACAGCGCGAAAGATGAAGCACGATGGCGAAACGAGGAAGACAGGAAAGAGCGCTGGCTAGTTGGTCCATTCCGACATTAGTGAAAACAGCGCGAAAGAAGAAGCCCGAAGACGAAACGAGGAAGTGACAGGAAAGAGCGCTGGCTAGTTGGTCCATTCTGACATTAGTGAAAACAGCGCGAAAGATGAAGCCCGAAGGCGAAACGAGGAAGACAGGAAAGAGCGCTGGCTAGTTGGTCCATTCTGACATTAGTGAAAACAGCGCGAAAGAAGAAGCCCGAAGGCGAAACGAGGAAGTGACAGGAAAGAGCGCTGCCTAGTTGGTCCATTCTGACATTAGTGAAAACAGCGCGAAAGATGAAGCCCGAAGGCGAAACGAGGAAGACAGGAAAGAGCGCTGGCTAGTTGGTCCATTCTGACATTAGTGAAAACAGCGCGAAAGAAGAAGCCCGAAGGCGAAAGGAGAAAGTGACAGGAAAGAGCGCTGGCTAGTTGGTCCATTCTGACATTAGTGAAAACAGCGCGAAAGAAAAAGCCCGAAGGCGAAACGAGGAAGTGACAGTAAAGAGCGCTGGCCAGTTGGTTCATTCTGACATTAGTGAAAACAGCGCGAAAGAAGAAGCCCGAAAGCGAAACGAGGAAGTGACAGGAAAGAGCGCTGGCTAGTTGGTCCATTCTGACATTAGTGAAAACAGCGCGAAAGAAGAAGCGCGAAGGCGAAACGAGGAAGTGACAGGAAAGAGCGCTGCCTAGTTGGTCCATTCTGACATTAGTGAAAACAGCGCGAAAGAAGAAGCCCGAAGGCGAAACGAGGAAGTGACAGGAAAGAGCGCTGGCTAGTTGGTCCATTCTGACATTAGTGAAAAAAGCGCGAAAGATGAAGCCCGAAGGCGAAACGGGGAAGACAGGAAAGAGCGCTGGCTAGTTGGTCCATTCTGACATTAGTGAAAACAGCGCGAAAGAAGAAACCCGAAGGCGAAAGGAGAAAGTGACAGGAAAGAGCGCTGGTTAGTTGGTCCATTCTGACATTAGCGAAAACAGCGCGAAAGAAGAAGCGCGAAGGCGAAAGGAGGAAGTGACAGGAAATAGCGCTGGATAGTTGGTCCATTCTGACATTAGTGAAAACAGCGCGAAAGAAGAAGCCCGAAGGCGAAACGAGGAAGTGACAGGAAAGAGCGCTGGCTAGTTGGTCCATTCTGACATTAGTGAAAACAGCGCGAAAGAAGAAGCCCGAAGGCGAAACGAGGAAGTGACAGGAAAGAGCGCTGGCTAGTTGGTCCATTCTGACATTAGTGAAAAAAGCGCGAAAGATGAAGCCCGAAGGCGAAACGGGGAAGACAGGAAAGAGCGCTGGCTAGTTGGTCCATTCTGACATTAGTGAAAACAGCGCGAAAGAAGAAACCCGAAGGCGAAAGGAGAAAGTGACAGGAAAGAGCGCTGGTTAGTTGGTCCATTCTGACATTAGCGAAAACAGCGCGAAAGAAGAAGCGCGAAGGCGAAAGGAGGAAGTGACAGGAAAGTGCGCTGGCTAGTTGGTCCATTCTGACATTAGTGAAAACAGCGCGAAAGAAGAAGCCCGAAGGCGAAACGAGGAAGTGAGAGGAAAGAGCGCTGGCTAGTTGGTCCATTCTGACATTAGTGAAAACAGCGCGAAAGATGAAGCCCGAAGGCGAAACGAGGAAGACAGGAAAGAGCGCTGGCTAGTTGGTCCATTCTGACATTAGTGAAAACAGCGCGAAAGAAGAAGCCCGAAGGCGAAACGAGGAAGTGACAGGAAAGAGCGCTGCCTAGTTGGTCCATTCTGACATTAGAGAAAACAGCGCGAAAGATGAAGCCCGAAGGCGAAACGAGGAAGACAGGAAAGAGCGCTGGCTAGTTGGTCCATTCTGACATTAGTGAAAAAAGCGCAAAAGATGAAGACCGAAGGCGAAACGGGGAAGACAGGAAAGAGCGCTGGCTAGTTGGTCCATTCTGTTATTAGTGAAAACAGCGCGAAAGAAGAAACCCGAAGGCGAAAGGAGAAAGTGACAGGAAAGAGCGCTGGTTAGTTGGTCCATTCTGACATTAGCGAAAACAGCGCGAAAGAAGAAGCGCGAAGGCGAAAGGAGAAAGTGACAGGAAAGAGCGCTGGCTAGTTGGTCCATTCTGACATTAGTGAAAACAGCGCGAAAGAAGAAGCCCGAAGGCGAAACGAGGAAGTCACAGGAAAGAGCGCTGGCTAGTTGGTCCATTCTGACATTAGTGAAAAAAGCGCGAAAGATGAAGCCCGAAGGCGAAACGGGGAAGACAGGAAAGAGCGCTGGCTAGTTGGTCCATTCTGACATTAGTGAAAGCAGCGCGAAAGAAGAAACCCGAAGGCGAAAGGAGAAAGTGACAGGAAAGAGCGCTGGTTAGTTGGTCCATTCTGACATTAGCGAAAACAGCGCGAAAGAAGAAGCGCGAAGGCGAAAGGAGGAAGTGACAGGAAATAGCGCTGGCTAGTTGGTCCATTCTGACATTAGTGAAAACAGCGCGAAAGAAGAAGCCCGAAGGCGAAAGGAGGAAGTGACAGGAAAGAGCGCTGGCTAGTTGGTCCATTCTGACATTAGTGAAAAAAGCGCGAAAGATGAAGCCCGAAGGCGAAACGAGGAATTGACAGGAAAGAGCGCTGGCTAGTTTGTCCATTCTGACATTAGTGAAAATAGCGCGAAAGAAGAAGCCCGAAGGCGAAAGGAGAAAGTGACAGGAAAGAGCGCTGGCTAGTTGGTCCATTCTGACATTAGTGAAAACAGCGCGAAAGATGAAGCACGATGGCGAAACGAGGAAGACAGGAAAGAGCGCTGGCTAGTTGGTCCATCCGACATTAGTGAAAACAGCGCGAAAGAAGAAGCCCGAAGACGAAACGAGGAAGTGACAGGAAAGAGCGCTGGCTAGTTGGTCCATTCTGACATTAGTGAAAACAGCGCGAAAGATGAAGCCCGAAGGCGAAACGAGGAAGACAGGAAAGAGCGCTGGCTAGTTGGTCCATTCTGACATTAGTGAAAACAGCGCGAAAGAAGAAGCCCGAAGGCGAAACGAGGAAGTGACAGGAAAGAGCGCTGCCTAGTTGGTCCATTCTGACATTAGTGAAAACAGCGCGAAAGATGAAGCCCGAAGGCGAAACGAGGAAGACAGGAAAGAGCGCTGGCTAGTTGGTCCATTCTGACATTAGTGAAAACAGCGCGAAAGAAGAAGCCCGAAGGCGAAAGGAGAAAGTGACAGGAAAGAGCGCTGGCTAGTTGGTCCATTCTGACATTAGTGAAAACAGCGCGAAAGAAAAAGCCCGAAGGCGAAACGAGGAAGTGACAGTAAAGAGCGCTGGCCAGTTGGTTCATTCTGACATTAGTGAAAACAGCGCGAAAGAAGAAGCCCGAAAGCGAAACGAGGAAGTGACAGGAAAGAGCGCTGGCTAGTTGGTCCATTCTGACATTAGTGAAAACAGCGCGAAAGAAGAAGCGCGAAGGCGAAACGAGGAAGTGACAGGAAAGAGCGCTGCCTAGTTGGTCCATTCTGACATTAGTGAAAACAGCGCGAAAGATGAAGCCCGAAGGCGAAACGAGGAAGACAGGAAAGAGCGCTGGCTAGTTGGTCCATTCTGACATTAGTGAAAACAGCGCGAAAGAAGAAACCCGAAGGCGAAAGGAGAAAGTGACAGGAAAGAGCGCTGGTTAGTTGGTCCATTCTGACATTAGCGAAAACAGCGCGAAAGAAGAAGAGCGAAGGCGAAAGGAGGAAGTGACAGGAAATAGCGCTGGCTAGTTGGTCCATTCTGACATTAGTGAAAACAGCGCGAAAGAAGAAGCCCGAAGGCGAAACGAGGAATTGACAGGAAAGAGCGCTGGCTAGTTTGTCCATTCTGACATTAGTGAAAATAGCGCGAAAGAAGAAGCCCGAAGGCGAAAGGAGAAAGTGACAGGAAAGAGCGCTGGCTAGTTGGTCCATTCTGACATTAGTGAAAACAGCGCGAAAGATGAAGCACGATGGCGAAACGAGGAAGACAGGAAAGAGCGCTGGCTAGTTGGTCCATCCGACATTAGTGAAAACAGCGCGAAAGAAGAAGCCCGAAGACGAAACGAGGAAGTGACAGGAAAGAGCGCTGGCTAGTTGGTCCATTCTGACATTAGTGAAAACAGCGCGAAAGATGAAGCCCGAAGGCGAAACGAGGAAGACAGGAAAGAGCGCTGGCTAGTTGGTCCATTCTGACATTAGTGAAAACAGCGCGAAAGAAGAAGCCCGAAGGCGAAACGAGGAAGTGACAGGAAAGAGCGCTGCCTAGTTGGTCCATTCTGACATTAGTGAAAACAGCGCGAAAGATGAAGCCCGAAGGCGAAACGAGGAAGACAGGAAAGAGCGCTGGCTAGTTGGTCCATTCTGACATTAGTGAAAACAGCGCGAAAGAAGAAGCCCGAAGGCGAAAGGAGAAAGTGACAGGAAAGAGCGCTGGCTAGTTGGTCCATTCTGACATTAGTGAAAACAGCGCGAAAGAAAAAGCCCGAAGGCGAAACGAGGAAGTGACAGTAAAGAGCGCTGGCCAGTTGGTTCATTCTGACATTAGTGAAAACAGCGCGAAAGAAGAAGCCCGAAAGCGAAACGAGGAAGTGACAGGAAAGAGCGCTGGCTAGTTGGTCCATTCTGACATTAGTGAAAACAGCGCGAAAGAAGAAGCGCGAAGGCGAAACGAGGAAGTGACAGGAAAGAGCGCTGCCTAGTTGGTCCATTCTGACATTAGTGAAAACAGCGCGAAAGATGAAGCCCGAAGGCGAAACGAGGAAGACAGGAAAGAGCGCTGGCTAGTTGGTCCATTCTGACATTAGTGAAAACAGCGCGAAAGAAGAAGCCCGAAGGCGAAAGGAGAAAGTGACAAAAAAGAGCGCTGGCTAGTTGGTCCATTCTGACATTAGTGAAAACAGCGCGAAAGAAAAAGCCCGAAGGCGAAACGAGGAAGTGACAGTAAAGAGCGCTGGCCAGTTGGTTCATTCTGACATTAGTGAAAACAGCGCGAAAGAAGAAGCCCGAAAGCGAAACGAAGTGACAGGAAAGAGCGCTGGCTAGTTGGTCCATTCTGACATTAGTGAAAACAGCGCGAAAGAAGAAACCCGAAGGCGAAAGGAGAAAGTGACAGGAAAGAGCGCTGGTTAGTTGGTCCATTCTGACATTAGCGAAAACAGCGCGAAAGAAGAAGCGCGAAGGCGAAAGGAGAAAGTGACAGGAAAGAGCGCTGGCTAGTTGGTCCATTCTGACATTAGTGAAAACAGCGCGAAAGAAGAAGCCCGAAGGCGAAACGAGGAAGTGACAGGAAAGAGCGCTGGCTAGTTGGTCCATTCTGACATTAGTGAAAAAAGCGCGAAAGATGAAGCCCGAAGGCGAAACGGGGAAGACAGGAAAGAGCGCTGGCTAGTTGGTCCATTCTGACATTAGTGAAAACAGCGCGAAAGAAGAAACCCGAAGGCGAAAGGAGAAAGTGACAGGAAAGAGCGCTGGTTAGTTGGTCCATTCTGACATTAGCGAAAACAGCGCGAAAGAAGAAGCGCGAAGGCGAAAGGAGGAAGTGACAGGAAATAGCGCTGGCTAGTTGGTCCATTCTGACATTAGTGAAAACAGCGCGAAAGAAGAAGCCCGAAGGCGAAAGGAGGAAGTGACAGGAAAGAGCGCTGGCTAGTTGGTCCATTCTGACATTAGTGAAGAAAGCGCGAAAGATGAAGCCCGAAGGCGAAACGAGGAAGACAGGAAAGAGCGCTGGCTAGTTGGTCCATTCTGACATTAGTGAAAACAGCGCGAAAGAAGAAACCCGAAGGCGAAAGGAGAAAGTGACAGGAAAGAGCGCTGGTTAGTTGGTCCATTCTGACATTAGCGAAAACAGCGCGAAAGAAGAAGCGCGAAGGCGAAAGGAGGAAGTGACAGGAAATAGCGCTGGCTAGTTGGTCCATTCTGACATTAGTGAAAACAGCGCGAAAGAAGAAGCCCGAAGGCGAAACGAGGAATTGACAGGAAAGAGCGCTGGCTAGTTGGTCCATTCTGACATTAGTGAAAATAGCGCGAAAGAAGAAGCCCGAAGGCGAAAGAAGAAAGTGACAGGAAAGAGCGCTGGCTAGTTGGTCCATTCTGACATTAGTGAAAACAGCGCGAAAGATGAAGCACGATGGCGAAACGAGGAAGACAGGAAAGAGCGCTGGCTATTTGGTCCATTCCGACATTAGTGAAAACAGCGCGAAAGAAGAAGCCCGAAGACGAAACGAGGAAGTGACAGGAAAGAGCGCTGGCTAGTTGGTCCATTCTGACATTAGTGAAAACAGCGCGAAAGATGAAGCCCGAAGGCGAAACGAGGAAGACAGGAAAGAGCGCTGGCTAGTTGGTCCATTCTGACATTAGTGAAAACAGCGCGAAAGAAGAAGCCCGAAGGCGAAACGAGGAAGTGACAGGAAAGAGCGCTGCCTAGTTGGTCCATTCTGACATTAGTGAAAACAGCGCGAAAGAAGAAGCCCGAAGGCGAAAGGAGAAAGTGACAGGAAAGAGCGCTGGCTAGTTGGTCCATTCTGACATTAGTGAAAACAGCGCGAAAGAAAAAGCCCGAAGGCGAAACGAGGAAGTGACAGTAAAGAGCGCTGGCCAGTTGGTTCATTCTGACATTAGTGAAAACAGCGCGAAAGAAGAAGCCCGAAGGCGAAAGGAGAAAGTGACAAAAAAGAGCGCTGGCTAGTTGGTCCATTCTGACATTAGTGAAAACAGCGCGAAAGAAAAAGCCCGAAGGCGAAACGAGGAAGTGACAGTAAAGAGCGCTGGCCAGTTGGTTCATTCTGACATTAGTGAAAACAGCGCGAAAGAAGAAGCCCGAAAGCGAAACGAAGTGACAGGAAAGAGCGCTGGCTAGTTGGTCCATTCTGACATTAGTGAAAACAGCGCGAAAGAAGAAACCCGAAGGCGAAAGGAGAAAGTGACAGGAAAGAGCGCTGGTTAGTTGGTCCATTCTGACATTAGCGAAAACAGCGCGAAAGAAGAAGCGCGAAGGCGAAAGGAGAAAGTGACAGGAAAGAGCGCTGGCTAGTTGGTCCATTCTGACATTAGTGAAAACAGCGCGAAAGAAGAAGCCCGAAGGCGAAACGAGGAAGTGACAGGAAAGAGCGCTGGCTAGTTGGTCCATTCTGACATTAGTGAAAAAAGCGCGAAAGATGAAGCCCGAAGGCGAAACGGGGAAGACAGGAAAGAGCGCTGGCTAGTTGGTCCATTCTGACATTAGTGAAAACAGCGCGAAAGAAGAAACCCGAAGGCGAAAGGAGAAAGTGACAGGAAAGAGCGCTGGTTAGTTGGTCCATTCTGACATTAGCGAAAACAGCGCGAAAGAAGAAGCGCGAAGGCGAAAGGAGGAAGTGACAGGAAATAGCGCTGGCTAGTTGGTCCATTCTGACATTAGTGAAAACAGCGCGAAAGAAGAAGCCCGAAGGCGAAAGGAGGAAGTGACAGGAAAGAGCGCTGGCTAGTTGGTCCATTCTGACATTAGTGAAGAAAGCGCGAAAGATGAAGCCCGAAGGCGAAACGAGGAAGACAGGAAAGAGCGCTGGCTAGTTGGTCCATTCTGACATTAGTGAAAACAGCGCGAAAGAAGAAACCCGAAGGCGAAAGGAGAAAGTGACAGGAAAGAGCGCTGGTTAGTTGGTCCATTCTGACATTAGCGAAAACAGCGCGAAAGAAGAAGCGCGAAGGCGAAAGGAGGAAGTGACAGGAAATAGCGCTGGCTAGTTGGTCCATTCTGACATTAGTGAAAACAGCGCGAAAGAAGAAGCCCGAAGGCGAAACGAGGAATTGACAGGAAAGAGCGCTGGCTAGTTGGTCCATTCTGACATTAGTGAAAATAGCGCGAAAGAAGAAGCCCGAAGGCGAAAGAAGAAAGTGACAGGAAAGAGCGCTGGCTAGTTGGTCCATTCTGACATTAGTGAAAACAGCGCGAAAGATGAAGCACGATGGCGAAACGAGGAAGACAGGAAAGAGCGCTGGCTATTTGGTCCATTCCGACATTAGTGAAAACAGCGCGAAAGAAGAAGCCCGAAGACGAAACGAGGAAGTGACAGGAAAGAGCGCTGGCTAGTTGGTCCATTCTGACATTAGTGAAAACAGCGCGAAAGATGAAGCCCGAAGGCGAAACGAGGAAGACAGGAAAGAGCGCTGGCTAGTTGGTCCATTCTGACATTAGTGAAAACAGCGCGAAAGAAGAAGCCCGAAGGCGAAACGAGGAAGTGACAGGAAAGAGCGCTGCCTAGTTGGTCCATTCTGACATTAGTGAAAACAGCGCGAAAGAAGAAGCCCGAAGGCGAAAGGAGAAAGTGACAGGAAAGAGCGCTGGCTAGTTGGTCCATTCTGACATTAGTGAAAACAGCGCGAAAGAAAAAGCCCGAAGGCGAAACGAGGAAGTGACAGTAAAGAGCGCTGGCCAGTTGGTTCATTCTGACATTAGTGAAAACAGCGCGAAAGAAGAAGCGCGAAAGCGAAACGAGGAAGTGACAGGAAAGAGCGCTGGCTAGTTGGTCCATTCTGACATTAGTGAAAACAGCGCGAAAGAAGAAGCCCGAAGGCGAAACGAGGAAGTGACAGGAAAGAGCGCTGCCTAGTTGGTCCATTCTGACATTAGTGAAAACAGCGCGAAAGAAGAAGCCCGAAGGCGAAAGGAGAAAGTGACAGGAAAGAGCGCTGGCTAGTTGGTCCATTCTGACATTAGTGAAAACAGCGCGAAAGAAAAAGCCCGAAGGCGAAACGAGGAAGTGACAGTAAAGAGCGCTGGCCAGTTGGTTCATTCTGACATTAGTGAAAACAGCGCGAAAGAAGAAGCGCGAAAGCGAAACGAGGAAGTGACAGGAAAGAGCGCTGGCTAGTTGGTCCATTCTGACATTAGTGAAAACAGCGCGAAAGAAGAAGCGCGAAGGCGAAACGAGGAAGTGACAGGAAAGAGCGCTGCCTAGTTGGTCCATTCTGACATTAGTGAAAACAGCGCGAAAGAAGAAGCCCGAAGGCGAAACGAGGAAGTGACAGGAAAGAGCGCTGGCTAGTTGGTCCATTCTGACATTAGTGAAAAAAGCGCGAAAGATGAAGCCCGAAGGCGAAACGGGGAAGACAGGAAAGAGCGCTGGCTAGTTGGTCCATTCTGACATTAGTGAAAACAGCGCGAAAGAAGAAACCCGAAGGCGAAAGGAGAAAGTGACAGGAAAGAGCGCTGGTTAGTTGGTCCATTCTGACATTAGCGAAAACAGCGCGAAAGAAGAAGCGCGAAGGCGAAAGGAGGAAGTGACAGGAAATAGCGCTGGATAGTTGGTCCATTCTGACATTAGTGAAAACAGCGCGAAAGAAGAAGCCCGAAGGCGAAACGAGGAAGTGACAGGAAAGAGCGCTGGCTAGTTGGTCCATTCTGACATTAGTGAAAAAAGCGCGAAAGATGAAGCCCGAAGGCGAAACGGGGAAGACAGGAAAGAGCGCTGGCTAGTTGGTCCATTCTGACATTAGTGAAAACAGCGCGAAAGAAGAAAAACGAAGGCGAAAGGAGAAAGTGACAGGAAAGAGCGCTGGTTAGTTGGTCCATTCTGACATTAGCGAAAACAGCGCGAAAGAAGAAGCGCGAAGGCGAAAGGAGGAAGTGACAGGAAAGAGCGCTGGCTAGTTGGTCCATTCTGACATTAGTGAAAACAGCGCGAAAGAAGAAGCCCGAAGGCGAAACGACGAAGTGAGAGGAAAGAGCGCTGGCTAGTTGGTCCATTCTGACATTAGTGAAAACAGCGCGAAAGAAGAAGCCCGAAGGCGAAAGGAGAAAGTGACAGGAAAGAGCGCTGGCTAGTTGGTCCATTCTGACATTAGTGAAAACAGCGCGAAAGATGAAGCCCGAAGGCGAAACGAGGAAGACAGGAAAGAGCGCTGGCTAGTTGGTCCATTCTGACATTAGTGAAAACAGCGCGAAAGAAGAAGCCCGAAGGCGAAACGAGGAAGTGACAGGAAAGAGCGCTGGCTAGTTGGTCCATTCTGACATTAGTGAAAACATTGCGAAAGATGAAGCCCGAAGGCGAAACGAGGAAGACAGGAAAGAGCGCTGGCTAGTTGGTCCATTCTGACATTAGTGAAAACAGCGCGAAAGAAGAAACCCGAAGGCGAAAGGAGAAAGTGACAGGAAAGAGCGCTGGTTAGTTGGTCCATTCTGACATTAGCGAAAACAGCGCGAAAGAAGAAGCGCGAAGGCGAAAGGAGGAAGTGACAGGAAATAGCGCTGGCTAGTTGGTCCATTCTGACATTAGTGAAAACAGCGCGAAAGAAGAAGCCCGAAGGCGAAAGGAGGAAGTGACAGGAAAGAGCGCTGGCTAGTTGGTCCATTCTGACATTAGTGAAGAAAGCGCGAAAGATGAAGCCCGAAGGCGAAACGAGGAAGACAGGAAAGAGCGCTGGCTAGTTGGTCCATTCTGACATTAGTGAAAACAGCGCGAAAGAAGAAACCCGAAGGCGAAAGGAGAAAGTGACAGGAAAGAGCGCTGGTTAGTTGGTCCATTCTGACATTAGCGAAAACAGCGCGAAAGAAGAAGCGCGAAGGCGAAAGGAGGAAGTGACAGGAAATAGCGCTGGCTAGTTGGTCCATTCTGACATTAGTGAAAACAGCGCGAAAGAAGAAGCCCGAAGGCGAAACGAGGAATTGACAGGAAAGAGCGCTGGCTAGTTGGTCCATTCTGACATTAGTGAAAATAGCGCGAAAGAAGAAGCCCGAAGGCGAAAGAAGAAAGTGACAGGAAAGAGCGCTGGCTAGTTGGTCCATTCTGACATTAGTGAAAACAGCGCGAAAGATGAAGCACGATGGCGAAACGAGGAAGACAGGAAAGAGCGCTGGCTAGTTGGTCCATTCCGACATTAGTGAAAACAGCGCGAAAGAAGAAGCCCGAAGACGAAACGAGGCAGTGACAGGAAAGAGCTGGCTAGTTGGTCCATTCTGACATTAGTGAAAACAGCGCGAAAGATGAAGCCCGAAGGCGAAACGAGGAAGACAGGAAAGAGCGCTGGCTAGTTGGTCCATTCTGACATTAGTGAAAACAGCGCGAAAGAAGAAGCCCGAAGGCGAAACGAGGAAGTGACAGGAAAGAGCGCTGCCTAGTTGGTCCATTCTGACATTAGTGAAAACAGCGCGAAAGAAGAAGCCCGAAGGCGAAAGGAGAAAGTGACAGGAAAGAGCGCTGGCTAGTTGGTCCATTCTGACATTAGTGAAAACAGCGCGAAAGAAAAAGCCCGAAGGCGAAACGAGGAAGTGACAGTAAAGAGCGCTGGCCAGTTGGTTCATTCTGACATTAGTGAAAACAGCGCGAAAGAAGAAGCCCGAAAGCGAAACGAGGAAGTGACAGGAAAGAGCGCTGGCTAGTTGGTCCATTCTGACATTAGTGAAAACAGCGCGAAAGAAGAAGCGCGAAGGCGAAACGAGGAAGTGACAGGAAAGAGCGCTGCCTAGTTGGTCCATTCTGACATTAGTGAAAACAGCGCGAAAGAAGAAGCCCGAAGGCGAAACGAGGAAGTGACAGGAAAGAGCGCTGGCTAGTTGGTCCATTCTGACATTAGTGAAAAAAGCGCGAAAGATGAAGCCCGAAGGCGAAACGGGGAAGACAGGAAAGAGCGCTGGCTAGTTGGTCCATTCTGACATTAGTGAAAACAGCGCGAAAGAAGAAACCCGAAGGCGAAAGGAGAAAGTGACAGGAAAGAGCGCTGGTTAGTTGGTCCATTCTGACATTAGCGAAAACAGCGCGAAAGAAGAAGCGCGAAGGCGAAAGGAGGAAGTGACAGGAAATAGCGCTGGATAGTTGGTCCATTCTGACATTAGTGAAAACAGCGCGAAAGAAGAAGCCCGAAGGCGAAACGAGGAAGTGACAGGAAAGAGCGCTGGCTAGTTGGTCCATTCTGACATTAGTGAAAAAAGCGCGAAAGATGAAGCCCGAAGGCGAAACGGGGAAGACAGGAAAGAGCGCTGGCTAGTTGGTCCATTCTGACATTAGTGAAAACAGCGCGAAAGAAGAAAAACGAAGGCGAAAGGAGAAAGTGACAGGAAAGAGCGCTGGTTAGTTGGTCCATTCTGACATTAGCGAAAACAGCGCGAAAGAAGAAGCGCGAAGGCGAAAGGAGGAAGTGACAGGAAAGAGCGCTGGCTAGTTGGTCCATTCTGACATTAGTGAAAACAGCGCGAAAGAAGAAGCCCGAAGGCGAAACGAGGAAGTGAGAGGAAAGAGCGCTGGCTAGTTGGTCCATTCTGACATTAGTGAAAACAGCGCGAAAGAAGAAGCCCGAAGGCGAAAGGAGAAAGTGACAGGAAAGAGCGCTGGCTAGTTGGTCCATTCTGACATTAGTGAAAACAGCGCGAAAGATGAAGCCCGAAGGCGAAACGAGGAAGACAGGAAAGAGCGCTGGCTAGTTGGTCCATTCTGACATTAGTGAAAACAGCGCGAAAGAAGAAGCCCGAAGGCGAAACGAGGAAGTGACAGGAAAGAGCGCTGGCTAGTTGGTCCATTCTGACATTAGTGAAAACATTGCGAAAGATGAAGCCCGAAGGCGAAACGAGGAAGACAGGAAAGAGCGCTGGCTAGTTGGTCCATTCTGACATTAGTGAAAACAGCGCGAAAGAAGAAACCCGAAGGCGAAAGGAGAAAGTGACAGGAAAGAGCGCTGGTTAGTTGGTCCATTCTGACATTAGCGAAAACAGCGCGAAAGAAGAAGCGCGAAGGCGAAAGGAGGAAGTGACAGGAAATAGCGCTGGCTAGTTGGTCCATTCTGACATTAGTGAAAACAGCGCGAAAGAAGAAGCCCGAAGGCGAAAGGAGGAAGTGACAGGAAAGAGCGCTGGCTAGTTGGTCCATTCTGACATTAGTGAAGAAAGCGCGAAAGATGAAGCCCGAAGGCGAAACGAGGAAGACAGGAAAGAGCGCTGGCTAGTTGGTCCATTCTGACATTAGTGAAAACAGCGCGAAAGAAGAAACCCGAAGGCGAAAGGAGAAAGTGACAGGAAAGAGCGCTGGTTAGTTGGTCCATTCTGACATTAGCGAAAACAGCGCGAAAGAAGAAGCGCGAAGGCGAAAGGAGGAAGTGACAGGAAATAGCGCTGGCTAGTTGGTCCATTCTGACATTAGTGAAAACAGCGCGAAAGAAGAAGCCCGAAGGCGAAACGAGGAATTGACAGGAAAGAGCGCTGGCTAGTTGGTCCATTCTGACATTAGTGAAAATAGCGCGAAAGAAGAAGCCCGAAGGCGAAAGAAGAAAGTGACAGGAAAGAGCGCTGGCTAGTTGGTCCATTCTGACATTAGTGAAAACAGCGCGAAAGATGAAGCACGATGGCGAAACGAGGAAGACAGGAAAGAGCGCTGGCTAGTTGGTCCATTCCGACATTAGTGAAAACAGCGCGAAAGAAGAAGCCCGAAGACGAAACGAGGCAGTGACAGGAAAGAGCTGGCTAGTTGGTCCATTCTGACATTAGTGAAAACAGCGCGAAAGATGAAGCCCGAAGGCGAAACGAGGAAGACAGGAAAGAGCGCTGGCTAGTTGGTCCATTCTGACATTAGTGAAAACAGCGCGAAAGAAGAAGCCCGAAGGCGAAACGAGGAAGTGACAGGAAAGAGCGCTGCCTAGTTGGTCCATTCTGACATTAGTGAAAACAGCGCGAAAGAAGAAGCCCGAAGGCGAAAGGAGAAAGTGACAGGAAAGAGCGCTGGCTAGTTGGTCCATTCTGACATTAGTGAAAACAGCGCGAAAGAAAAAGCCCGAAGGCGAAACGAGGAAGTGACAGTAAAGAGCGCTGGCCAGTTGGTTCATTCTGACATTAGTGAAAACAGCGCGAAAGAAGAAGCCCGAAAGCGAAACGAGGAAGTGACAGGAAAGAGCGCTGGCTAGTTGGTCCATTCTGACATTAGTGAAAACAGCGCGAAAGAAGAAGCGCGAAGGCGAAACGAGGAAGTGACAGGAAAGAGCGCTGCCTAGTTGGTCCATTCTGACATTAGTGAAAACAGCGCGAAAGAAGAAGCCCGAAGGCGAAACGAGGAAGTGACAGGAAAAAGCGCTGGCTAGTTGGTCCATTCTGACATTAGTGAAAAAAGCGCGAAAGATGAAGCCCGAAGGAGAAACGGGGAAGACAGGAAAGAGCGCTGGCTAGTTGGTCCATTCTGACATTAGTGAAAACAGCGCGAAAGAAGAAACCCGAAGGCGAAAGGAGAAAGTGACAGGAAAGAGCGCTGGTTAGTTGGTCCATTCTGACATTAGCGAAAACAGCGCGAAAGAAGAAGCGCGAAGGCGAAAGGAGGAAGTGACAGGAAATAGCGCTGGATAGTTGGTCCATTCTGACATTAGTGAAAACAGCGCGAAAGAAGAAGCCCGAAGGCGAAACGAGGAAGTGACAGGAAAGAGCGCTGGCTAGTTGGTCCATTCTGACATTAGTGAAAAAAGCGCGAAAGATGAAGCCCGAAGGCGAAACGGGGAAGACAGGAAAGAGCGCTGGCTAGTTGGTCCATTCTGACATTAGTGAAAACAGCGCGAAAGAAGAAAAACGAAGGCGAAAGGAGAAAGTGACAGGAAAGAGCGCTGGTTAGTTGGTCCATTCTGACATTAGCGAAAACAGCGCGAAAGAAGAAGCGCGAAGGCGAAAGGAGGAAGTGACAGGAAAGAGCGCTGGCTAGTTGGTCCATTCTGACATTAGTGAAAACAGCGCGAAAGAAGAAGCCCGAAGGCGAAACGAGGAAGTGAGAGGAAAGAGCGCTGGCTAGTTGGTCCATTCTGACATTAGTGAAAACAGCGCGAAAGAAGAAGCCCGAAGGCGAAAGGAGAAAGTGACAGGAAAGAGCGCTGGCTAGTTGGTCCATTCTGACATTAGTGAAAACAGCGCGAAAGATGAAGCCCGAAGGCGAAACGAGGAAGACAGGAAAGAGCGCTGGCTAGTTGGTCCATTCTGACATTAGTGAAAACAGCGCGAAAGAAGAAGCCCGAAGGCGAAACGAGGAAGTGACAGGAAAGAGCGCTGGCTAGTTGGTCCATTCTGACATTAGTGAAAACATTGCGAAAGATGAAGCCCGAAGGCGAAACGAGGAAGACAGGAAAGAGCGCTGGCTAGTTGGTCCATTCTGACATTAGTGAAAACAGCGCGAAAGAAGAAACCCGAAGGCGAAAGGAGAAAGTGACAGGAAAGAGCGCTGGTTAGTTGGTCCATTCTGACATTAGCGAAAACAGCGCGAAAGAAGAAGCGCGAAGGCGAAAGGAGGAAGTGACAGGAAATAGCGCTGGCTAGTTGGTCCATTCTGACATTAGTGAAAACAGCGCGAAAGAAGAAGCCCGAAGGCGAAAGGAGGAAGTGACAGGAAAGAGCGCTGGCTAGTTGGTCCATTCTGACATTAGTGAAGAAAGCGCGAAAGATGAAGCCCGAAGGCGAAACGAGGAAGACAGGAAAGAGCGCTGGCTAGTTGGTCCATTCTGACATTAGTGAAAACAGCGCGAAAGAAGAAACCCGA
This sequence comes from Amblyomma mixtum, assembly GCF_055824585.1. Taxonomy (NCBI): domain Eukaryota; kingdom Metazoa; phylum Arthropoda; class Arachnida; order Ixodida; family Ixodidae; genus Amblyomma; species Amblyomma mixtum. Next base: position 50,288,356 of record NC_143012.1, read on the forward strand.
AGGCGAAAGGAGAAAGTGACAGGAAAGAGCGCTGGTTAGTTGGTCCATTCTGACATTAGCGAAAACAGCGCGAAAGAAGAAGCGCGAAGGCGAAAGGAGGAAGTGACAGGAAATAGCGCTGGCTAGTTGGTCCATTCTGACATTAGTGAAAACAGCGCGAAAGAAGAAGCCCGAAGGCGAAACGAGGAATTGACAGGAAAGAGCGCTGGCTAGTTGGTCCATTCTGACATTAGTGAAAATAGCGCGAAAGAAGAAGCCCGAAGGCGAAAGA